>NC_057797.1:225539574-225544811 GCF_018294505.1 Triticum aestivum
GAGGTCCACCGACATACTTCTTCCTCCCATATATACCCATATACCCTAAAAACTTCGGGGAGCACAATAGATCACGAATTCCGCCGCCAGAAGCCTCTGTAGCCACCGAAAACCAATCTAGACCCGTTCTGGCACCCTGTCGGAGGGGGAATCCCTCTACGATGGCCATCTTCGTCATCCCGGCGCTCTCCATGACGAGTAGGGAGTAGTTCTCTCTCGGGGCTGAGGGTATGTGCCAGTAGCTATGTGTTTGATATCTCTCTCTCTCTCTCGTGTTCTTGAGGTGGTACGATTTTGATGTATCGCGAGCTTTGCTATTATAGTTGGATCTTATGATGTTTCTCCACCTCTACTCTCTTGTAATGGATTGAGTTTTCCCTTTGAAGTTATCTTATCGGATTGAGTCTTTAAGGATTTGAGAACACTTGATGCATGTCTTGCATGTGTTTATCTGTGGTGACAATGGGATATCACGTGATCCAGTTGATGTATGTTTTGGTGATCAACTTGCGGGTTCCGCCCATGAACCTATGCATAGGGGTTGGCACACGTTTTCGTCTTGACTCTCCGGTAGAATCTTTGGGGCACTCTTTGAAGTACTTTGTGTTGGTTTGAATAGATGAATCTGAGATTGTGTGATGCATATCGTATAATCATACCCACGGATACTTGAGGTGACATTGCAGTATCTAGGTGACATTAGGGTTTTGGTTGATTTGTGTCTTAAGGTATTATTCTAGTACGAACTCTAGGATAGATTGAACGGAAAGAATAGCTTTGTGTTATTTTACTATGGACTCTTGAACGGATTGATTGGAAAGAATATGTTTGAGGTGGTTTCGTACCCTACCATAATCTCTTCTTTTGTTCTCCGCTATTAGTGACTTTGGAGTGACTCTTTGTTGCATGTTGAGGGGTAGTTATGTGATCCAATTACGTTATTATTGTTCAGAGAACTTGCACTAGTGAAAGTATGAACCCTAGGCCTTCTTTCCTAGCATTGCAATACCGTCTGTGCTCACTTTTAGCATTAGTTACCTTGCTGTTTTTATATTTTCAGATTACAAAAACCTTTATCTACCATCCATATACCACTTGTATCACCATCTCTTCGCCGAACTAGTGCACCTATACAACTTACCATTGTATTGAGTGTGTTGGGGACACAAGATACTCTTTGTTATTTGGTTGCAGGGTTGTTTGAGAGAAACCATCTTCATCCTACGCCTCCCACGGATTGATAAACCTTAGGTAATCCACTTGAGGGAAATTTGCTACTGTCCTACAAACCTCTGCACTTGGAGGCCCAACAACGTCTACAAGAAGAAGGTTGTGTAGTAGACATCATATAACGTAATAGGTTATGTTTTCTTACATCTGAGATAAATTATATTGTCATGGATCATCCAACATGTTGAGCTTGCCTTTCCCTCTCTTGCTAGCCAATTTCTTTGCACCAAGTAGAGATACTACTTGTGCTTCCAAATATCCCTAAAACCCAGTTTTACCATGAGAGTCCACCATATCTACCTATGGATTGACTAAGATCCTTCAAGTAAGTTGTCGTCGTTGCAAGCAATAAGAATTGCTCTCTAAATATGTATGACTTATTAGTGTGGAGAAAATAAGCTTTATACGATCTTGTGATGTGGAAGGAATAAAAGCGACGGACTGCATAATAAAGGTCCATATGACAAATGGCAATATAAAGTGACATTCTTTTGCATTAAGATTTCGTGCATCCGACCATAAAAGCACATGACAACCTATGCTTCCCTCTGCGAAGGGCCTATCTTTTATTCTTGTCTATTACTTCATATAAGAGTCACGGTGATCTTCACCTTTCCTTTTTACATTTTATCCTTTGGCAAGCATAATGTGTTGGAAAGATCCTGATATATATGGCTAATTGGATGTGGGTTTTCATGAACTATTATTATTGACATTACCCTTGAGGTAAAAGGTTGGGAGGCAAAATTATAAGCCCCTATCTTTCTTTGTGTCCGATTAAAACTTCATAACCATAAATATCATGTGAGTGTTAGCAATTATGAAAGACTAAAAGATGGTTGAGTATGTGGACTTGTTGAGAAGCTCTTATATTGACCCTTTCCTATGTTATGATAAATTGCAATTGCTCCAATGACTGATATTATAGTTTGTTAGTTTTCAATGAAGTTTCTGATTCATACTTGAGTATGTGAATGAATTGTTACTTTAGCATAGGAAATCATATGACAATATATATATATATATATATATGTTGTTGTTCTAAGAATGATCATGATGCCCTCATATCCGTATTTTATTTTATCGACACCTCTATCTCTAAACATGTGGACATATTTTTCGATTTCGGCTTTCGCTTGAGGACAAACGAGGTCTAAGCTTGGGGGAGTTGATACGTCCATTTTGCATCATGCTTTTATATCGATATTTATTGCATTATGGGCTGTTATTACACATTATGTCACAATACTTATGCCTATTCTCTCTTATTTTACAAGGTCTACGTGAAGAGGGGGAATGTCGGCACCTGGAATTCTAGGATGGAAAAGGAGAAAATATTAGAGACCTATTCTGCACATCTCCAAAAGTCCTGAAACTCCACGGGAATTATTTTCAGAATATATAAAAAATATTGGGCGAAAGAAGTACCAGAGGGGGCCACCACCGTCCACGAGGGTGGGGGCGCGCCCTGCCCCCCTGGGAACGCCCCCCTGCCTCGTGGGCCCCCTGGTGGCCCTCTTATTCCCATCTTTGGCTATATGGAGTCTTTCGTCGAGGAAAAAATCATAAGCAAGCTCACGGGACGAAACTCCGCTGCCACGGGTCAGAACCAATCAAGGGCTCCAGCGGAGCTATTCTGCCGGGGAAACTTCCCTTCGGGAGGGGGAAATCATCTCCAATGTCATCACCAATGATCCTCTCATCGGGAGAGGGTCAATCTCCATCAACATCTTCACCAGCACCATCTCATCTCAAACCCTAGTTCATCTCTTGTATCCAATCTTTGTATCCAAACCTCAGATTGGTACCTTTGGGTTGCTAGTAGTGTTGATTACTCCTTGTAGTTGATGCTAGTTGGTTTACTTGGTGGAAGATCATATGTTCAGATCCATTATGCATATTAATACCCCTCTGATTATGAACATGAATATGCTTTGTGAGTAGTTACGTTTGTTCCTGAGGACATGGGAGAAGTCTTGCTATAAGTAGTCATGTGAATTTGGTATTCGTTCGATATTTTGATGAGATGTATGTTGTCATCCCTCTAGTGGTGTCATGTGAACATCAACTACATGACACTTCACCATCATTTTGTAGCGACCAGACCTCAAACAGTCTGATCTCTGTGCTCTGGTGTCATCCCTGGATCAGTAATGCTGACACCACACAGTACACGGAGGATTTATAACAGAGTAGCAATCACACACTTATTACATCGAGTGTCTCAAAAGAGAACTTATTACAATAATATGGCTTAAGGCCATCTAATAACGATAACAGCGGAAGGCTTGGAAGATAAGTGAGTCCATCAACTCCAACGGCATCACTGAGTATAGAACCACGACCTAAAACTCCTTAATCATCGTCTGAAAAGTCTGCAACATTAACGTTGCAGCCCGAAACGGGTCAGCACATGGAATAAGCTGGCAATGTAACACATAGAGAGTAATGGGATGAAACTGCTATACTATATGCATATTTGGCTGGTGGAAAGCTCTATGGTTACAGTTTTACGTAAAGCCAATTTTTCCCTACTACAAAGGAATAAATTTTATTTATCTATCATGGTAGTTGTTAAACATTGAGAATGGTTGACACCATCCTCAATCCCAATTAAGCATCATCATTAAACAAAACCCAACAAAATTAATTTAGAGTAACATGTTGAGATTCACATGATAATCCAAGTACTAGATACTCAAAACGTCCATAACCGGGGACACGGCTAACCATGATTAGTTTATTACACTCTGCAGAGGTTTGCGCACTTTTCCCCACAAGACTCGATCGCCTCCGTTTGGTTTCTCGCACTACATGGTGTTTGAGAAAACGAATGACCGAGACATAGTCTTTCAGAAGCGCTAGCACCTTACGATCGGGTAGACCGTACCACCTACATCCCCTACATCTGCTAGTCTACCACTGTAAGAGTTTGCACGACTTAGTCAACTATGCTAGAGCCCATAATAGCTTGTGGCTGCACACGTAAGTTTCTAGTATGAATAGTCTCATGATCCCTTTGAGCCTGGTTGGCGGTCCATAAAGAAAAAAACAGGCAATCCTGGAATACCCAGGTACCTCAATCCACCCAGATGTGTGTTTAAGTTGCCACCTTAGATAAACCATTAATTAACAATACTCACATCTGTCATGGATATCACTCACCCAATCCACGTCTACTAGCATAGCATGGCGTAATGGCAAACGTAGAAGTAACCCCCAAAGGTTTGATAATAATACAGGTAATAGGTACTACCTCAACTACTTCCCATCCCACAATTTAATTAGATCCTAATCATGCAATGTGTGAGGATTGGTCTAATGCAATAAAACTAGGTAGTAGAAAAGGTATGATCAAAGTGTTACTTGCCTTGCTGATGATCCGTGAAACCTAGAGATTCGAAGTAACAAGCGGCGCACTCCGGGTATTCTATGAGAGACAAATAAACAAGCATACAATAAGTACCCATCTAATGCACAGGTAAAAGTCAAATAAGAGATCTAACCAGAAAATTCAACTTAAGAACTCCGGTTGGCAAAAAGAATCAAATCAAACAAAGCAACGAAAGTCAAACGGCGAAAAAAAACTTCATTCTACTAATCTGGATCTAAGGAAATTTTTATAGTAGCAAAAACTTGTTTAAGTTGGTTAAACGGATAGAGGGTTTCGAGACGAAACTCCAGGCGCTTGAATCGCCTGATTCCGATAAACGAGCAAAAATTATACTAAAAAGAAAATCGGATCAGGAATCGCGATCAGAAAAATCGCGGATTTAATCCGAGAAAAAGAAAAAACGACAAACGTTCGCTAGAACGAACGAACGGACGAATGCTCACTATTTCAATAAACCGGAGAACCGATCTATTAAAAAACCGAAACTAAAAAAACTGACGAAAAACCGACAGAAAAACCGAATGGTATTTCGAAAAAAATGGCGGCACGGTTTTTGAGGCGGCGGCGAACCTCGGGTGGCGTGCGGCGGCGTCCGGCGGCGGAGGCGGGCGCC
>NC_057797.1:225545057-225587380 GCF_018294505.1 Triticum aestivum
CTTATAAAGCCTAGCGGGCCGGAGTCCCGGTCGGACACGGCCCGTAGGTCGGTTCGTTTTTTTAAAATAATTATGCGCAGAAGAAAAATAAAAATAAATACTAAACGGACTCCAAAAATCCCGAAATAAATTTTCCCAGGCTTCTAAAATCATGCCGCACAAGGTGAACATTTATTTGGGGCCTAAATGCAATTTTGAAAAATGCACATTATTCCTAAATTCAAATAAAATACCGAAAAACTCCGAAATAAAATCTTATTTGATTTTATTATTAAATCCTCAATATTTCTTTAGTTTGGGAAAGTCATTTTATTCCCTCTCTCATATTTTTGTAATAGAAATAATCGATGATAAAATAATTAAAATCAAATGATCCTATTCTCAAAATTTGAGATAACTCAAATATGAAAATAACGAAATTCCCAACTCTCTTCGTGGGTCCTTGAGTTGCGTAGAATTTCTAGGATCAAAACCAAAAGGAAATAAAATATGATATGCAATGATGATCTAATGTATAACATTCCAAATTGAAAATTTGGGATGTTACAAACCTACCCCCCTTAAGATGAATCTCGCCCTCGAGATTCGGGTTGGCTAGTAAATAGGTGAGGGTGGTCCTTGAGCAAATCTTCCTCTCGCTCCCAGGTGGCTTCATCCTCTGTGTGGTGGCTCCACTGAACCTTGCAAAACTTGATAACCTTGCTGCGAGTGACTCGGCTGGCAAACTCAAGAATCCTAACCGGTTTCTCCTCATAGGTCAAATCATTATCCAACTGAATTGTTTCCAATGGCACTATGTCTCTCAAGGGTATGTCAGCCATCTCTGCGTGGCACTTCTTCAACTGAGAAACGTGGAACACATTATGAACTCCTGACAATCCTTCGGGCAATTCCAATTTGTAGGCCACTTCTCCCATACGCTCCAAAACTCGATATGGTCCTACAAATCGTGGCGCTAATTTTCCTTTAACCCCAAAACGCTTTATTCCCCGAAGTGGAGATACTCGAAGATAAACTCGGTCTCCGACTTCGTAAACTGTCTCCTTGCGTTTAGACTCTGCATAACTCTTCTATCTGGACTGAGCTACCTTGAGCCTATCGCGAATCAATTTCACCTTCTGTTCAGACTCTTTAATCAAATCAGGCCCAAACAACTGGCGGTCTCCAACTTCGTCCCATGACAACAGTGTCCTGCACCTCCTTCCGTACAAAGCTTCGAAAGGGGCCATCTTTAAACTGGTTTGGTAACTGTTGTTGTAAGAGAACTCTGCATATGGCAAATTCTCGTCCCAACTAGATCCGTAATCTAGCGCACAAGCTCTCAGCATATCCTCCAAAATCTGATTGACTCTCTCGGTCTGTCCATCTTTCTGTGGATGAAAAGCTATACTGAATTCTAGCCTAGTTCCCAAAGTTTCGTGCAACTGCTTCCAGAACTTTGAGGTAAAGTGGGTTCCTCTATCTGATACGATACTCCTCGAAACTCCATGCAAACATACGATCCTGGTCATGTATATCTTTGCCAACTTAGCACTAGTGTAAGTGGTCTTTACTGGGATGAAATGAGCTACCTTCGTCAATCGATCGACTACAACCCAAATCGAGTCATAGCCTGAACAAGTCCTGGGTAATCCCGTGATAAAATCCATGCCTAACTTATCCCACTTCCATTCGGATATCGGGAATGGTTGTAACAATCCTGCTGGCTTCTGATGTTCTGCCTTTACTCTCTGACACACATCACAAACTGCTACATACTCTGCAATATCCTTCTTCATTCCGGTCCACCAGAAAGTTTCCTTCAAATCCAAATACATCTTGGTATTTCCTGGGTAAATCGCATATGGTGAATCGTGTGCCTCTTGCAGAATCAACTTCCTGATCTCCAGGTCATTGGGCACATAAACACGGTCTTCAAACCATAGGATGTCGTGCTCATCCTCACGAAATCCTTTAGCCTTTCCTTCACTATTTTCTCATTTATAGAGGCAATCTCTTTGTCAGTCTTCTGAGCTTCTCTGATTCTATCCATCAAAGTTGACTGGATCTCCAATGCTGCTGTATAGCCTCTCGGAACTATTTCCAAACATAACTCTTGAAGATTTTCTGCTAACTCCTTTGGTATTTCTCCTGTCATTAATGTATTGACATGGCTCTTATGGCTTAATGCGTCAGCTACTACATTAGCCTTTCCGAGATGGTGATGCAATCTCCTATCGTAATCCTTGATGAGCTCCAACCATCTCCTTTGTCTGAGGTTCAACTCCTTCTGTGTGAAAATATACTACAAACTCTTATGATCCGTATACACCTCACAATGGTTTCCAATGAGGAAATGTATCCATGTTTTCAAAGCATGCACTACGGCTGCTAACTCCAAATCATGCGTAGCATAATTCAACTCATGAGGCTTAAGCTGTCGTGAGGAATATGAAACAACTCTCCCTTCCTACATAAGCCCTGCTCCGAGTCCTCGACGTGAAGCGTCGCAATACACCTCATAATCCTTGGTCTGATCTGGAAAAATCAACACTCGTGAAGTAACCAAGCATTTCTTCAACTCCTGGAAACTAGCCTCACACTCCTCAGTCCATATGAACTTGGTATCCTTCTTCAACAACTCAGTCATAGGCTTCGCAATCTTTGAGAAATTCTCAATAAATCTCCGTTAGTATCCTGCAAGTCCAAGAAAACTCCGGATCTCTCCAACTGTTGTTGGGGCTTCCCAATTTGTCACAGTGTCAACCTTAGTGGGATCAACTGCTATTCCTTCTCTGGATATAACGTGTCCGAGGAATCCAACTTCCTTCAACCAAAACTCACATTTGCTGAACTCGGCATATAATTGATGTTCTCTGAGCTTTCCAAGAACCAAACGCAAATGTTCCTTCTGTTCCTCTTCATTCTTTGAGTAAACCAGGATATCATCAATGAACACCACGACGAACTTATCCAAGAACTCCATAAACACTTTGTTCATCATGTTAATAAAATAGGCAGGTGTGTTAGTCAGACCAAATGACATAACGGTATACTCGTACGGCCCATACCTAGTGGTAAAAGCTGTCTTAGGAATATCCTGTTCTCGAATCTTCAACTGGTGGTATCCTGATCGCAGATCGATCTTGGAAAATACCTTAGCTCCTTGCAATCGATCAAATATATCATTGATCATTGGTAGGGGTACTTGTTCTTAATCGTTACTTCATTCAATCCCCGATAATCGACAACCATTCTTAAGGATCCATCCTTCTTCTCCACTAGAAGTACTGGCGATCCCCAAGGCGAAGAACTTGGGTGAATATATCCTTTATCCAGTAACTCCTTGATCTGCTTCTTAATTTCCACCAAATCCTTTGCAGGCATCCTGTATGGTCTCTTTGATATTGGCCCTGTGCCTGGCAATAGCTCAATCAAAAACTCAATGTCTCTATCCGGTGGCATGCCTGGCAACTCCTCTAGAAATACATCAGGGAATTCCTTTACCATGGGTACTTCTTCCTGCACAACTCCTGTTAAGCAATTTACTTGAGTCCTCTTTGGCACATGTCGAGATACATACTTGATCCTTATCCCTTCTGGGTGGTAAGAAAAATTGACTTACTAGCACATTCAATATTCCCTTCATACTTTGATAACCAATCCATGCCTAATATCACATCCAATCCTTGGGATTTCAACACTATTAGGTCCGAGGGAAAAACATAGTTACCAATCCTTAATGGTAACCGATCACACCATAGACTAGCCATATATTCTGCTCCAGGCGAGGTTACTAACATGGGTGACCTAAGGGCTTGGGTTGGCAGCTTATACTTATCCACAAATCCCCTTGATATGTATGAATGCGATGCACCAGTATCGAAAAGAACGAGTGCATTAAATGACTTAACCAAAAACTTACCGATTACTACATCCGGCTGCTCTTCAACCTCCTCCACGCTAATGTGGTTCACCTGTCCCTTGTTGAAAGGGTTCGGCTTCTTCCCAGAGCTTCCATTGCCGTTTCCATTATGGGATTCAGGACATTCATTGGCATAATGTCCGGTCTTCTGGCACTTAAAGCAAGTGACTTGGCTCAAGTCTTTCTTGACTGGGGTTGATGGGTTGGTGCGGTTCTGACCATTGCTTCCTCCATTCCCATTACCATTCCTGGTGCCGTTGTGATTGTGTGAGCTACCTCCTCCATGGTTATGCTGAAAATGTCCTCCCGGTCGAGGGGTAAAACATGGCTTCTGTTGAGCTCCAGAATTGTACTTCCCTTGTCCATACTTCCTCTTGCGGTTCTCAATCTGCTGCTGCTTCCCTTCAATCATAAGAGC
The DNA here is from genome assembly GCF_018294505.1 of Triticum aestivum. Classification (NCBI taxonomy): domain Eukaryota; kingdom Viridiplantae; phylum Streptophyta; class Magnoliopsida; order Poales; family Poaceae; genus Triticum; species Triticum aestivum. Next base: position 225,549,380 of record NC_057797.1, read on the forward strand.
ACGGTCTACCAACTCCTGGTAGTTATTGAAGGTGGCTACCATCAACTGCATGCTCAACTCATCATTCAGTCCTTCCAGAAACTTCTCCTGCTTAGCTGCATCCGTAGCTACGTCATCTGGGGCATAACATGCTAATTTACTAAAGTCCTCCACATATTGGCCAACTGTCCGTCCTCCTTGGCGCAAGTTGCGAAACGCACGCTTCTTCATGGCCATAGCTCCTACTGAAACATGGGCAGTACGAAAAGCCTGCTGAAACTGGTCCCATGTGATAGTGTCGACAGGGAAAGTGGCTGTGAAATTCTCCCACCATGATGATGCGGGTCCTTCAAGCTGATGTGCGGCAAACTTCACCTTCTCCGCATCTGTGCATCCTGCTGTGGTCAACTCTCTAGCTATCTTGTGGAGCCAATCATCTGCTACTATCGGCTCGGTGCTACTGGAAAACACCGGCGGATTCAGCCTAAGAAAACTGGCTAAGTGATCAACAGGTGGTGGTGGTGGGGGTGGGTTGTTGTTGTTGTTCCCCTGATTCTGATTCTGGACTAGCAACTGCATCAATGTGTTCTGCTACTGGATCAACTGGGTGAGCTCCGGTGGAAAGGTAAATCCGGGGTCATGTCTCGGAGGCATCTGAGGGTTTAGAAAAGGTGAGATGTAAGAATAGAGGGGGTCTAAAGAGAAAACACTACCCATATGCACATGAGGCAAAATCAAACAATCCACTTCATTCAATCAAACAAGGGCATACAATCGATCTAACTATTGCAAAAGTGCTCGGACTATTGTATTTACATGGTGGACTACTACTGTTGAGGTGGTCTACTAGAAATATTCTTCGGTTGCAGACTCCATGATATCTGCTCCTGCTTCATCAACATAGTCATCATCGCTATCATATGGATCTGAATCGGTGTCATCGATGATGATGTAGTCTTCCGGGCGAATCTCCTTGGGTTCTTCGTCTTCATCTACTGGTGTAGGGCCTCCCATAAATATCCCGATCTTCTTGATCAGATCGTCATTCTTCTCCACCAATACTTCAATTTCTTCTTCATAATCTTCACGTGTAGCCTTGAGTTCTTCCTCCAGTTCCTTGATTCTTGTCCTTGCCTTCTTCAGGTCTATCATGTCGGCGCACATCTGGTTCTCCTATCGTCGAATGTGATGGTTTAACTCTTGGATAAAAGCTGCAATTGATCTATCCTTTCTGGTGCTGATCATCTCCCAGTGCTCATCTCGGCGCCCACAAATCTGGTAGATAGTATCCTTGAGATCATTGTGGTAGACTTCTCCAATGCGTCCCATGGCGATGTGAGCTGCCATGCTCTTTCCTAGATTCCAAGTTGGTGCATCAAAAGAAAACTCTATGGGCTCAGTGACTGGCATGAACGTCCTTCCTGGAACTTGAACTTGAATCATCCAGTGCTCTTCTTCAGGTAAAGTGGCGTTGTAGGTTCCGGTGAAGCTTGGTACTCCTATGTTCAGGTATCTCGTGACTTCCTTCAAGTGACGTCCAAAGGGTGTATCTTCATCCGATTGTGTGAACTTGTTCCTTGCATCCGCCATCCTAAAGAGTAGAAAAGATGAGAGGTTAGAAGAGAAGAGAGTGAATAGTGATCTAGGTCTTTAGCTTAGGGGTCGTGTCCTACAGTCGGCGTGTGCTCTAATACCATCTCTGTAGCAACCAGACCTCAAACAGTCTGATCTTTGTGCTCCGGTGTCATCCCTGGATCAGTAATGCTGACACCACACAGTACTCGGAGGATTTATAACAGAGTAGCAATCACACACTTATTACATCGAGTGTCTCAAAAGAGAACTTATTACAATAATATGGCTTAAGGCCATCCAATAACGATAACAGCGGAAGGATTGGAAGACAAGTGAGTCCATCAACTCCAACGGCATCACTGAGTATAGAACCACGACCTAAAACTCCTTAATCGTCGCCTGAAAAGTCTGCAACATTAATGTTGCAGCCCGAAATGGGTCAGCACATAGAATATGCTGGCAATGTAACACATAGAGAGTAATGGAATGAAACTGCTATACTATATGCATATTTGGCTGGTCGAAAGCTCTATGGTTATAGTTTTGCGTAAAGCCAATTTTTCCCTACTACAAAGGAATAAATTTTATTTATCTATCATGGTAGTTGTTAAACATTGAGAATGGTTGACAGCATCCTCACTCCCAATTAAGCATCATCATTAAACAAAACCCAACAAAATTAATTTAGAGTAACATGTTGAGATTCACATGATAATCCAAGTACTAGATACTCAAAACGTCCATAACCGGGGACACGGCTAACCATGATTAGTTTATTACACTCTGTAGAGGTTTACGCACTTTTCCCCACAAGACTCGATCGCCTCCGTTTGGTTTCTCGCACTACATGGTGTTTGAGAAAATGAATGACCGAGACATAGTCTTTCAGAAGCGCTAGCACCTTACGATCGGGTAGACCGTACCACCTACATCCCCTACATCTGCTATTCTACCACTGTAAGAGTTCGCACGACTTATTCAACTATGCTAGAGCCCATAATAGCTTGTGGCTGCACATGTAAGTTTCTAGTATGAATAGTCTCATGATCCCTTTGAGCCTGGGTGGCGGTCCATAAAGAAAAAAACAGGCAATCCTGGAATACCCAGGTACCTCAATCCACCCAGATGTGTGTTTAAGTTGCCACCTTAGATAAACCATTAATTAACAATACTCACATCTGTCATGGATATCACTCACCCAATCCACGTCTACTAGCATAGCATGGTGTAATGGCAAACGTAGAAGTAACTCCCAAAGGTTTGATTATAAAACAGGTAATAGGTACTACCTCAACTACTTCCCATCCCACAATTTAATTAGATCCTAATCATGCAATGTGTGAGGATTGGTCTAATGCAATAAAACTAGGTAGTAGAAAAGGTATGATCAAAGTGTTACTTGCCTTGCTGATGATCCGCGAAACCTAGAGATTTGAAGTAACAAGCGGCGCACTCCGGGTATTCTATCGCAGACAAACAAACAAGCATACAATAAGTACTCATCTAATGCACAGGTAAAAGTCAAATAAGAGATCTAACCAGAAAATTCAACTGAAGAACTCCGTTGGCCAAAAAGAATCAAATCAAACGAAGCAACGAAAGTCAAACGGCAAAAAACAACAACTCCGTTCTACTAATCTGGATCTAAGGCAATTTTTACAGTAGCAAAAACTTGTTTAAGTTGGTTAAACGGATAGAGGGTTTCGAGACGAAACTCCAGGCGCTTGACTCGCCTGATTCCGATAAACGAGCGAAAAGTTATACTAATAAGAAAATCGGATCAGGAATCGCGATCAGAAAAATTGCGGATTTAATCCAAGAAAAAGAAAAAATGACGAACGTTCGCTAGAACGAACGAACGGACAAACGCCCACTATTTAAATAAACCGGAGAACCGATCTATTTAAAAAACCAAACTAAAAAAACCAACGAGAAACCGACGGAAAAACCGAAAGGCAAACCTCGGGCGGCGGCGCGGCGTTCGGCGGCGGGCGCTAGGGTTTGGAGCGCGGCGGCTGGGCCTCGGCTGGCTCCCCCCCCCCCGGCTTATAAAGCCTAGTGGGCCGGAGTCCCGGTCGGACACGGCCCATAGGTCAGTTCGTTTTTTTAAATAATTACGCGCAGAAGAAAAATAAAAAGAAATACTAAACAGACTCCAAAAATCCCGAAATAAATTTTTCCGGACTTCTAAAATCAAGCCGCACAAGGTGAACATTTATTTGGGGCCTAAATGCAATTTTGAAAAACGCACATTTTTCCTAAATTCAAATAAAATACCGAAAAACTCCGAAATAAAATCTTATTTGATTTTATTATTAAATCCTCAATATTTATTTATTTTGGGAAAGTCATTTTATTCCCTTTCTCATATATTTGTAATAGAAATAATTGATGATAAAATAATTAAAATCAAATGATCCTATTCTCAAAATTTGAGATAACTCAAATATGAAAATAACGAAATTCCCAACTCTCTCCGTGGGTCCTTGAGTTGCGTAGAATTTCTAGGATCAAAACCAAAAGCAAATAAAATATGATATGCAATGATGATCTAATGTATAACATTCCAAATTGAAAATTTGGGATGTTACACATTTGGGCCTAGAGGGTGGCATTGGGAAGTAATAAGTAGATGATGGGTTGCTAGAGTAACAGAAGCTTAAACCCTAGTTTATGTGTTGCTTCGTAAGGGGCCGATTTGGATCCATATGTTTCATGCTATGGATTTACCTTAATACTTCTGGTGTAGTTGCGGATGCTTGCAATAGGGGTTAATCATATGTGGGATGCTTGTCCAAGTAAGGGCAGTACCCAAGCACCGGTCCACCCACATATCAAATTATCAAAGTACCGAACGCGAATCGTATGAACATGATGAAAACTAGCTTGACGATAATTCCCATGTGTCCTCGGGAGCGCTTTCCTTTATATAAGAGTTTGTCCAGGCTTGTCCTTTGCTACAAAAAGGTTTGGGCCATCTTGCTACACCTTATTTACTTTCATTACTTGTTACTCGTTACAAATTACCTTATCGCAAAACTATCTGTTACCGATAATTTCAGTGCTTGCTGAGAATACCTTACTGAAAACTGAGTATCATTTCCTTCTGCTCCTCGTTGGATTCGACACTCTTACTTATCGAAAAGGCTACGATAGATCCCCTACACTTGTGGGTCATCATGTAGTATGATGATATGGTATCCTCCTCTGAATGTCCAAGTGGCTTGAATTGGTACATGTTCATGCATGTAGTTGAATCAAAACCAACATAGCCTCTATAATGTTTATGTTCATGGTGTTCATATCCTACTCATGATACTGTCCAATGTTACTTACGCATAATGCATGGTTATGATCATTCACTGGAACAACAACGTCCTAAACAAACGTTTTAAAACCCCTTTCCACGATGGCATTTGGAACCATCGCCAAGTGAGTGTGGGCGGTAGGGGGGGTCCTTCCCACATGACCCAGAAATCGTCGGGGATAGGCCCTCGTGGGACCCAGGCTGGGGCCGTGTGCGATCGGGCGAGGCATGGAAACCCAATCATTTTCGTAGGTATGTACATCCCACACGGTGAATCCCAGAAATCATTTCTGTAGGTATGTACATCCCACACAGTGAATCGCAAAAATCATTTCCGTAGGTATGTACATCCCACATGGTGAATCCCAGAAATCATTGCAGGTCATCCTGAAACCTCGCCCACCTGGAGATCTGATCCATCTGCCTATGGACGAGGGCACGCATGCAAGAGTCCTCGCCTGCCCGCGAGGCATTTTCCCAAGCTGCTGCGGCAAGGGAGGACATCTCTGCTGCATTCGCGGCGCGGCGGGACATCTCTTCTGCTTTCGCGGCGCGGTCAGACCAGTCTACTGCATTGACGGTGCGGCGGGTCCTCCGTGATGCTTCGGCGGCGCGACGGGACCTCTCTGCTGCTACGGCCGTGCGGCAGGACATGTTGGCTTCTATCGCAGCGAGGCGGGACATCTCTCGTGCTCTCGCTTCCAGGCTCGCCTCTCCCTGGTGGCAATCTATCGACCCAGAACTCACGCTGGCCATGGCGGACGCAAGGGAACGATGGTGAATGACTTGTTTGTTTTTGACTTTTTGTGGATGAGGAGTTGAGGAGGAATGTGCAGTCATCTTCGAGTAGTAGTATTTATAACCGTGTAGTAATACGCTCCTAAGTGGGAAACTGTTTAGCTTTTGATCGGTCTGAACATGTTTGCAATTTGGAATGTGATGGGACGCATGCTCAAAATTTACTGACGGTTATAAGTGCGGCACTATTCCCGGAAGGCCTAACATGGGCACGTACGCCTTCTCGGCCGCGTATGTGGCGCTTGCACCATATGGTGCACCGCGATAGGCAATGTCAGCACAAGTCTTTTAATTAGAATGGGTGTGCCCATCTAGCGCACACACGTTGATATATCTAACTGTTTCAGTTTGTTGTGGCTAATCGCAAACAGTTCATCCATGTGAAGTGTATGCCATCAATCGCAGACACTTTGATCCGGCTTACCCGTTTCTGATATGCTACCTAATCGCAAACAGTTAATCCTTCTGAAGCGTATGCCCTCAATCACACACACCTTGATCTGGCTGACCGTTTCTTTTGTGTTGCCTAATCACAAACAGTTCATCCGAGTGAACCGTATGCTATATATCGCACACACCTTCATCTGGCTTCCCGTTTCTTTTGTGTTGCCTAATCACAAATAGTTCATCCGAGTGAACCGTATGCTCTATGTCGCACACGCCTTCATCAGGCTGCCCGTTTCTTTTGTTCCGCCTCATTGCAAACAGTTCATTGGACTGAACCGTATGCCCTGGATCGCACACACAAGTAAAATCTGAACCGTGTTTGATGCATCCTCCATCACAAACGTTTTCACCTTTTTTGACAGTTTTCATACAATACCGTTTGCGATTATGGCATTGCACACAGTTTCTCGAAGGGTCTTTGATTGTAGTGTCGCGTTAGCAGCATCCTGTAGTAGTGGTTGTTGCTCTCTAGCTGGCCGCTTCTCGATCTAAATTGCTAGCATTCGCCTGTACTAAATGGGAATTCTGCTTGTACATCAAAAACCTTGAACCCAAAGTTATTCCAGATGAGTCCACCATACCTACCTATATATGGTATTACCCTGCCGTCCTAAGTAAATTTGCATGTGCCACCTCTAAAAACTTCTAAAAATTATCCGTTTTGTGTGCTTGGATCGTTCATGGAACGACAGGAGGTGGTTGATATCTTCCATGCTAAGTGGGTTGTTCTCAGGTTGAGTGTTTATTCACTCGCCATCGCATGAGAAAATGGGCGGTAATAGGGATTCCCAGTCCCGAACTCAAAATGCAAATAATTAAACAAAACTCCCACGGGACTGATGTTGGTATGGACGGCACCTATTGTTTCGGACAAGTCATGGAGTGTGATTGATGGTGGAGGGGGGTAAACCTTTACTTTTATCGCTTGGAAACCGCCACTAGTGTGCTTAGCATGGAAGATGTTGATAACTGATGGTTGTGAAATAAATGAGAAGGGTGCATGTCTCAAAATATCATTTACCTCTGTTTTAAAAATTGAGCTCTAGCACCTCTGCAAATCACTGCTTCCCTCTGCGAAGGGACTTTCCATTTACTTTTATGTTGTTTCATCACCTTCTAAAACAAGCGCCAGAAACTGAGTAGAGCACAGCTGTCATGATTTATGCATTGTGTGTAGCTAATGTTTGGGTGCATCATGACTGGATCTTTTCTACCATTAATTACAATGTTTAGTCGCTGCTTGAACTTTGGAGGTGCTCTGCATTTATGTTTTGCGGTCTCAGAAAGGGCTAGCGAGATACCACTATTGTCATATTATATCATGGTTGTTTTGACAACGTGTTGCCATTTGAGATATCTTATTATTGCTCGCTAGCTGATTATGTCATTGATATGAGCCATTATAATCTTTAAGAGTTATTGTCGACATGGTTAGTTATAATGTTGGTTGAAAACCTGGGTGTTGTTTAAGCTTATTTATGCAAAAAAGAGCAAAAGAGTTTTTAAAAGTTTTTTCTTTCTCACTTTCAGTTTAACAACTGAATTGCTTGAGGACAAGCAAATGTTTAAGCTTGGGGGAGTTGATACGTCTCCAATGTATCTACTTTTTCTCATGCTTTCCCTCTTGTTTTGGACTCTAATTTGCATGATTTGAATGAAACTACCATGGTGTTGTTTTTGTGCAGAAATAAAAGTTCTCGGAATGGAACGAAACTTTGCGAGGATTTTTTATATCAATAATAAGAATTTCTGGAGCCAAGACCTACCGGAGAGGGGCACCTGGGTGGGCACAACCCACCAGGGCACGCCCCCCTCTCCTGGCGTGCCCAGGTGGGTTGTGCCCACCTGGTGGCCCCGCAGACCTCAACCCTGACACTATAAATTCCTATTTTCGGAGAAAAAATTAGGAAGAAAGAATTATCGCGATCCACGAGACGGAGCCGCCGCCAAGCCTTGTTCTTCCTCGGGAGGGCAGATCTGGAGTCCGTTTGGGGCTCCGGAGAGGAGGGTCTTCGTTCTTCGTCATCACCAACCCATCTCCATCGCCAATTCCATGATTCTCCCCACGGGGAGTGAGTAATTCCTTCGTAGGCTCGCTGGTCGGTGAGGAGTTGGATGAGATTCATCATGTAATTGAGTTAGTTTTGTTAGGGCCTGATCCCTAGTATCCACTATCTTCTTAGATTGATGTTGCTACGACTTTGCCATGCTTAATGCTTGTGAGGGCCCGGGTGCCATGATTTCAGATCTGAACCGTTTATGTTATCACCATTATATCCATGTTCTAGATCTGATCTTGCAAGTTATAGTCACCTACTACGTGTTATGATCCAACAACCCCGAAGTGACAACAACAGGGCCCACTCTCGGTGATGACCGTAGTTTGAGGATTTCATGTATTCACGATGTGTTAATGCTTTGTTCCGGTTCTCTATTAAAAGGAGGCCTTAATATCCCTTGGTTTCCAATATGGACCCCGCTGCCATGGGAGGGTAGGACAAAAGATGTCATGCAAGTTCTTTTAATAAAGAACGTATGACTATTTACGAAATACATGCCTACGTTATATCGATGAACTGGAGCTAGTGCCGTATCGCCCTAGGCTATAACTGTCACACGATGAATATCATCCAACAAGTCATAGATCCAATGCCTACAAACTTTTCCATATTGTTTCTGCTAAGTTACTACTGCTATCATCACTGTTACACTTGCTACAAAATTACTACTATCACTGTTATTGTTACGGTTGCTACTGTTACCACTATCAAAACTATCAAACTACTTTGCTACTGATCACTTTGCTATAGATAATTAATCTCCAGGGGTGGTTCAATTGACAACTCAACTGCTATTACCTTCAAATATTCTTTGGCTCCCCTTGTGTCGAATCTATAAATTTGGGTTGAATACTCTACCCTCGAAAACTGTTGCGATCCCCTATACTTGTGGGTTATCAAGATGGTGATACAAGTGCAATATGGATAGTAGATATGGGTTTTTGTAATCTGAAAATATAAAAACAGCAAGGCAGCAAGTAACAAAAGTGAGCGAAAACGGTATTGCAATGCTTGGAAACAAGGCCTAAGGTTCATACTTTCACTAGTGCAAGTTCCCTCAACAATGATAACATAATTAGATCATATAACAATCCCTCAACGTGCAACAAAGAGTCGGTCCAAAGTTCCTATCATGGAGAACATAAGATGAAATTGCTTGTAGGGTACGAAACCACCTCAAAGTTATTATTTCTGATCAATACATTGAGCTATTCATATAAGTGTCAAAAACATCCCTAGAGTTCGTAGTAAAATAACACCATATGATACATATCAATCAACCCTAATGTCACCTAGATACTTCAATGTCACCACAAGTATCTATGGATCAATTATACGATGTGCATCAAACAACTTCAGATTCATAATATTCAATCCAACACAAAGAACCTCAAAGAGTGCCTCAAGATTCCTACCGGAGAAACAAGGACGAAAACGTGCATCAACCCCTATGCATAGATTACCCCAATGTCACCTCAGGAATCCGCGAGTTGAGTGCCAAAACATACATCAAGTGAATCAATAGAACACCCCATTGTCACCACGGGTATCCCACGCAAGACATACATCAAGTGTTCTCAAATCCATAATAGTATTCAATCTAATAATAGTGAAACCTCAAAGGTAAAACTCAATTCATCACAAGAAAGTAGAGGGGAAGAAACACCATATGATTCAACTATAATAGCAAAGCTCGCGATACATCAAGATCGTGCCAAATCAAGAACACGAGAGAGAGAGAGAGAGAGAGATCAAACACATAGCTACCGGTACATACCCTCGGCCCGAGGGTGAACTACTCCCTCCTCGTCATAGAGACCGCCCGGATGATGAAGATGGCCACCAGTGATGGTTTCTCCCTCCGACAGGGTGCTGGAACGGGCTCCCGATTGGTTTTTCGTGGCTCTAGAGGCTTGCGGCGGTGGAACTCCCGGTCTAGGTTTCTTTCTGGGGGTTTCTGGATTTATAGGAATTTTTTGCATCGGTTTCAAGTCAGGGGGTCTACGAGGCAGCGGCAAGGTAGGGGTGCCCTTGTGGATGCCTCGTGGCTCCTCTGGTCCATCTCTGATACTTCATGGGCTTCTTCTAGTCCAAAAAAATCGTCGTAAAGTTTCAGCTCGTTTGGACTCCGTTTGGTATTCCTTTTCTGTAAAACTCAAAAACAAGGAAAAACAGAAACTGGCACCGGGCTCTAGGTTAATAGGTTAGTCCCAAAAATAATATAAAATAGCATATAAATGCATATAAAACATCCAAGATGGATAATATAATAGCATGAAACAATAAAAAATTATAGATACGTTGGATACGTATCATGCCCTACCCCCTGCGCACGCCCTGGTGCCTTGTGGGCCACTACTCCATCTTCGCGTCCCCCCCCCCCGAAGCTTCCAGGGTCTCTTATGTCCAGAAAAAAAATCTCCAAAAGGTTTTGCGGCATTTGGACTTCGTTCGGTACTGATATTCTGAAACATGCAAAAAACAACAACTGACACTACGCACTAAGTTAATAGGTTAGTCCCCAAAATGATATGTGATTGCTTGAAAGTGTATATAAAACATCCAAGAATTATATTATAATATCATGGAACAATAAAAAAATTATATATACGTTGGAGACGTATCACTTGTTGATCCGGTCAAAAGCTGGATTTGACACTTTGAAAAAAGCTTGCTATAGACCATCGCTTCAATGGAATCTTCCTCGTGTGGGTTCGATAACCCGGGGTCACCTCTGGAAAAATAAGTGTCGAATAATCTTTTATAGTCCAATACCGGATCAATAAAAGGAGGTATCATTCATGTTGGTTTGATGAAGTTCCTGAGATAATGAAGAACATTGTATATAGTGAACAATCCTTGTTTGTATAAATGAAGTTGCCATTTGTCTCAAAAAACACGATAAAATATTGAAATTTGTACACACTAAGAATGTATGATTTCTCTGTTACATGTTAATATGTCAGAATTTTTGGAGTTACGGAAGTACATTAATATATTCTTCCTTTACGGGTTGTTCTGTTTAGATAGATTGTTGTTATAGTTGCATTGTTTGCTCATGTTTTCTTATTTAATGTTTATATTAGTGGATAGAGATGTTAAATATGTGTAGGAATTTAGTATGCAATGTTTAATTATAGTTTTTATGATTTGCTACAGAAGAGAATGTTATGGTTTTGAATTTATTTTGTACTAATCTATCTCTGGAGTTAAGCTTTGTGTGAATGATGTTTTCATGATTTGGGTGAGACAACGATATGAGGACAATAAGGAGCAGAGAGATCCAAAGATTGGGGATGCCCAAGGGACCCCAAGGCAATATCTAAGGAAGACTCAAGAAGCTAAGCTTGGGGATGCCTCGGATGGCATCCCCTCTTTTGTCTTCAAAACTATCGGCATGTCCCACTCGAAGCTATATTTTAATTGTTTACATGATATGTTCTATTCTTGGAGCATCTTTTTGTTTTGTTTTGTGTTTGATATAATCTTTAGATCTGAAAATTTTGATTTGGAGAGAGTTTATACATAGCTACCAATTTACTTAACTACTATTTGTTCTTCACTTATATCTTTTGGAGTAGTTTATTTTTACTCTGTGCTTCACTTATATCCTAAGAGTATAGTTTTGAATGAATTGAATAATGTAAATTGGAAATTATATATGTTTCATGTGCTTATCTCATGGGGAGTAGTGGATTCACATTGGGTTTAGAAAGTAAAATCTATTGAGATTAACAAACACAATATTGGTCATTTGAAAAATTTATGAAAAATTAGTACAAAGAAGAGAAATTTCACATGCAAATATACTATCTTGGACATCTTTTGTGATTGTGAACCCTCATTAAATATTTTCACACTTGATCAAATGGTTGATGTTGGACAAGGAAGGCAATGTAATGAGTTATGTTTGTGTATATTTGCATATAAGTTATATTATCATGGATCAACATGTGGTGTTTGTTTATAATATTTGCTAGCCAAATATTTCCGCACTAAGTAGAAATGCTACTTGTGCATCCAAAGACCAAAAACCAAGTTTCTTCCATGAGACTCCACTATAACTACCTATGGATTGAGCAAGATCCTTCAAGTAAGTTCTCATCAGTACATGCAATAAAAATGTCATTAAATATGTATGATCTTTTATTGGAAGTGAAATAAGCTTTGTATGGTGGTGGAGTAATAAAAGAGACAGACTGCTCAATAAAGGTCATTTTCATAAGGGGAAATATTAAAGTGATGTTCCTTTTCATTAAGAGTTTAGACATCCAAATTCAAAAAGCGCATGACAACCTCTGCTTCTCTCTGCGAAGGGCCTATCTTTTACTTTTCTATTAAGTTTCATTCTGGTTCAATTAATTATTTATTCCAACCTCAGATGTTCTCCACTTGGCAAAATGATGTGGTGAGGAAATATCCAGGCACACACACACACACACACGCACACACACACACACACACATATATATATATATGATCATGAGTTATTATTGTTGACAATTATCTCTATGGTAAATAAGTTGGGATGTCAAACACTAAACCACCATCTTCCTTTGTGTCTGATGGGATCAGTTTATTCTAAAATTATGATATTGAGTGCCAGCAATCATTAGAAGACTATATGATACCCCATCCGTCCCATAATATAAGAATGTTTATCAAGCTTTGTTAGTTTGGAAAACATTCTAATATTATGGGATGAAGGGGTAGTTGAGTATGTGAAGTTTTCTAAAAAAACTCTTACATAGACTCTTGTGAAAAATATAATGAATTGTAATTGTATGATGACTGGGAACATAGTTTGTTGGGTTTCAAGAGAGTTTATTGCCTACACCTTAACATGTGAATAGATTGTTACTTGATTGTGAGAAGTTTTATGAGAAAAAGTTGTTTTTTATGATATATAATGATGCTAGAAAAAGTGATTAGAATTTTGATTAATCAAACTTATGCACTATGCTAACATTCACACTTCATAAATTATTTCTTTTATCATTTACATACTCGGGGATGAGAAATATTAAGCTTGGGGATGCTGATACATCTCCAACCTATCTATAATTTATAAAGTATTCATGTTATATTTACAACATTTATATGCGATGCACTTTTATATTATTTTTATGGACTAACTTATTAATCTAATGACCAGTGTCAGTTCCTATTTTTGCATGTTTTTGGTTTCGCAGCAAATCCATGTCTAGGAAGGTCCAAATACGATGCCAATTTTTTATGATTTTTTCTGGACCAGGAAGGACCCTAGAAGCTTCCGAAGTCGACGAGAAGATGCACGAGGGGCTAACAAGGCCAGATGGCGCAGCTTGGAGGGTGGCCACGCCACCTGAGCTTGTGGGGGCACCCGGGACCCTTTTGACATAATTCCAACGCTACAATTTCCTATAAATACTGAAACCCTCCGTCGTACCCTCAGAATGTTTTTTCCGCCGCTACAAGTTCCTGTTTCGTGGCGATCTCATTTGGAGGCCTTTTCCGGCATTACGCCGAAGGGGGAAGCCATTGGAGGAGGCCTTTTATCAACCTTGTTGTTCTCATGGTGAAGTGTAAGTAGTTCATCCTCAGGGTTGATGATATGTACTAGTAGCTATATGTTCAATCTCTCTCTCTCTCTCTCTCTCTCGTGTTCTTGATGGATTGGACCTTGATGTATCATGAGCTTGATTATTGGATCTTATGATGTTCATCTCTCTCCATCCTTTTTGTGGTGAATTGAGTCTTGCTCTTTGAAGCTTCTTTATGTTGGATTGAATATTTTGGATTTGAGATCACTTGATGCATGTCTAGTAATTAACTTGCGAATACCCGTGGTGACATTGGTATACTCTTAGCATAAAGGTTTAATGACATGTTTCATATGGTTTTGTCGTAGTACGATCTCTAGGGCTATCCTTGACACTTTGGGGGTGGTTCAATAGATTGATTGTAAACACAACTTTGAGGTGGTTTGCAACCTACGCGATTTCATCATGCTTTCTCCGATAGAATAGAAACTTTGGAGTGATTCTTTGCCGCACTTTGAAGGATTACAATGATGTTCAAATATTTTAATGACGTTGAGAGTTGGCACTAGTGAAAGTATGAACCCTAGGCCTTGTTTCCAAGCATTGCAATACTGTTTTTACTTGCTACTTTACTGTTTTATTTATTCAAATTATAAATATAAATTTCTATCACCCATATCACACATATATCATCATGTCTTCGCCAAACTAGTGCACATCGTATGATTGACAACTGTTTTGGGTATGTTGGGGATACATGAGATTTCTTGTATTTAATTACAGAATTGTTTGAGAGAGAACCATCTTCATCCTACACCTTCCACGAATTGATAAATTTTAGGTCATCCACTTGAGAGAAATTTGTTGATGTCATATAAAACTCTGCGATTGGAGGTCCAACCAAGTCTACAAGAGTAAAGTTACGTAGTAGACATAAAAGGGCCAGTCGACAGCCTCTTTGACAATTCGCGGAGTGCCGGTCACTAACATTGAAGGGGCCATCACGACAAGCGGCGGTCGGCAGAGGGAGAGTCGCGATCCGTGGAGTGCTGGTCACTGACATTGAAGGGGCCATTACGACAAGCGAAGGACAGGGGCTGGCGCTAGTGGAAGATCCATCGCAGCGGACACGACGATCGAAGACAAAACCGATGGAAGATCCATCACAGCGGACACGACGATCGAAGACAAAACCGATGAGTATGCACTTACGAACTCACAAAGAGGGTGTTAGAACTTTTTCATTAAAAAGAGTAATTGACAGGAAAAAAACTACCACTTTAGAGGTATCGGTTCTAAAAATCTACCACTTTTAAATTATTGACTAAAATCTACCATAATAGTGCCAAATACTACCACTTTTAGTTAATAACCGGTTTAGACGATTTATAAACATGTTTATGGCAGGCGGGACCCATCTTCCATGGCTGACGTGACAGGAAAGTCAACTCTGTTTATTTTGACCATTACATTTGCCATTATTGTAGGTGGGACCCACCTGTCAATTTTATTAAAATCCAAGCCCAGCCCGGCCCAGGAATTTCGGTCCGAGCTCGGGCCGGGTGGTCGGGCTGGGCTGCCATGCCCGGGTTTACGTTGGTGACACTTTGCAATCAAACAAGCAAGAAGAGAAACATTTCTTAGCTGGAAAGTCGCAAAACAAAACTACATTAGCAAGGCACCATTTGCAAGGTTGCTGGAACACCTGCTACGCTTCAGGGCTGTGCAATTTAAAAAGCAAAAAGAACAAGAAAAACACGACTGTGAATCCAGTGACATTGGATTGCGTCATCACTGGACAAGCATCATCCTTTCTCGTTATAAACACTATCTCACGGAATTCATTCAGAATAAATTGGCGGAATGTTGCCCGCAGAGATTGCTACCGCGTGCACTTTGCTTTTGCCATTTTCTTCTTCTTCTTCACGGCCTTGGGCCTCTTTGTCTGCCGTTTTTCTCTCTTCTCTTCTTTCACTTTCTTCTTCATCTCCTTCCGAGCAGCCTTCCTCTCCTCAGGTCCCATCTTGGGAGTACTTTGCAACGACCACTTATTTTGCACATTCACTGCGTTATGTGGCAACTCTTCTTGCTGCTTTTCATCACTACGCGTGTTTCTTTCAGCCCGCGCAAATCCTAGCAATGGCTGGTTATAAAGCTTATCCGCTGGTGGCTCATAACCCAAGAAGGATGGGCCTTGCAACATTGACATGTTGGCTATATCAGCCTCACACTGCTTCATATAATCCAACGTCTACACAAGGAAATCAAGTGAATTATTGTTAAACCCATCCGGCTAGTCCAAACATGTATAGGAAAAATGAAATTAAACACAGACTTCCTGAATCCTATGCATTAAACCCACTGATTAAACCCAACAAGAGGAACATCATCCATCTAAGACTTTGATTCATGAGTACCACAACATAGTAAGTGCAAGTTTGCCTGCCAGCAACATCTCCTAACTAGGAGGCTAATCATTTATGGCAAATATGAGCAGATGACGGTTCAACTAATCTTACCTGCACCATGACTGTTGGAGATATTTCATCATCATTTGCGAGTATATCTCCATTCTCCAACATCTTTTGCTGAACCTGTGATTAATACAATACAGCTAACCCATCAGATTCTTCTTTATCGATGATACAGCATGCACCATCACCAATTTATCTTCATTCAACATACCTGTTCTAGGTAATCGTCCACATCGTCATCCACAATGTTTCGATCAATCACAAAATTAATTAGATCTGTTACTGTCATGACACCAACACCTCGTTTCTTAAAGAAGTCCTGCACAAAATGTTGCATATATCAGACGTATCAATTTATTAATTTATTAATATACACATGTGTGGTGCTCTATCCAGCTTTTCACTTACAGAAACATGCAAACAATCTTCCTTTAAGAAGTCCAACGCCAAAGGGTGATCGAGGTCAACTGATTGCGAAACATCAATGATATGTAAGTGGCCCTGCACAACAGAAGAGGGATATAAGAACCGGTTTTCTGGAACAATGGTAAGATTACTGGAAAAAGCTCAAAACAGGTTTCAAGTACCTCAAAATAAAGAATGTTATATTCACTCAAATCGCCATGGACCAGCTTGCACTTTTGGTAAAGTGTCCTCATTATCGTAACAATCTGAAAACATGGTGCAGTAAGTACGTGAGAAAACTCAAAATGATATACAAATACTGCAATCAAGAATGAGAGATATCATATGTCTTGATTCTCTTAACCCAAATCTAGTGTATGACAAAATCCATAATGATAACATTCTCAAAAAAAAATCCATAATGATAACAGTAATATAATACACATCAGCAACAGAATAAATGAAAGCTAGAGCCTGGGACTACAATGTGAATAAAATATCATAACATATATTTTACACGAGGACTTGTGGAAATGTAAATGACCACTATAACAGGTGGAAGTACAAAGCCTCCTAAAAAAAGTTATATTTAGAAAATATTGACCATTCTTCAGTCCAGGAAAACTAGACTGCTGTCACGTATTTGCATTGTAGGACTTCACTAAATTTTTAAAGTGCAGACAAAAATACGACCCCAAAAGGTTTTGTTGTTGTTGACTAAAACATGACCCGACAATTGAGGAGTGGGGAAGATAAGTGCAACGAAAATAACATTAAGAAGTTTGTTATAGCTAAAAAGGTTCTTGTATCATCACGGCATCACCATCCCTTGCAACAAACCATACTCCAAATGTGAATTATGATATATATGCTAAGTTGTATAACGGATATTAAGTTCCAACTTTGAACCATCCAGTTGGACTATCAATACAACAGGTAATTGTTCGGAACACTGTTTTGACTTGTCATGTACGGATGTACCTCAAAGTAAGCTTCACGCAGCTTGTCATCCGACAAAGCAGCATCCTTAAGATGAGGAGCCGCCCAACCTCCTTTCCCTGAAAGATAACCAAAGAATTTGTATCAGAACATATATCAACTATACTTTTATCCTGCAAGCAAGATAAGCATGTTTCCAACTAAAAATAAATAACTACAAATATACCATTGTTACACAAGAAAGTTGTGGAATTACCTATGAATTTCATCACCAATACATGAAGCTTCTGGAGCAA
The DNA here is from genome assembly GCF_018294505.1 of Triticum aestivum. NCBI lineage: Eukaryota > Viridiplantae > Streptophyta > Magnoliopsida > Poales > Poaceae > Triticum > Triticum aestivum. The sequence goes on from NC_057797.1 coordinate 225,567,182, forward strand.
TGGTTCTGGGCATCGAATTTTAGCTGCTCTCACTCTGTAACGAGGGTTACAGAGAAATAGATGGATTCAAATACTAGAAAATTATAGGAGAACAAGAGCCCCGCCACTTTGCAGGCCGGCCCGCCATTGCGACGCGTGATGCTGCGCCCTCGTCCACCCCCGTGGCCCTGTCTGAGCTGCATGCCAGCCCCTCCTCGGCTACGCGGGACGCGGATCATATGGTCCCACTCATCGCGCCTTCGCCCTATCCTGCCGCCGCCATCGGGGACGCTGACTTGGGCTGCCCCTCCCCGACGGCCCAGGAACCCAGATGCATATTGCAAAGGCCCACGCCTCCTGATGCTCATGCCAGCAGGCCCGCTCCCCCAAGCCCGTCAACGCTGCAATCCACCCCTGTGTCCCATGCGCCTCAGATGCGCAGCGCAGGGCGTTTTGCCACGCCGGTTTCCCGGAGATCGTGGCGACCTCTTGGCATCCGGTGGATGACGCCGATCCGTTCCGGCGTTTCAAACGGCGCATGCAGGCCACAGCGCGGAAACTCACCAGCTGGAGCGCGCGTTCCGTTGGTAACGTGCGAGACCAGCTTGCGATCTCTCGCGAGCTGCTGCTCTGCTTCGACGCCGCACAAGAACAGCGCGCCCTATCACCGCATGAAGTCTGGCTGCGTCGTCAGATCAAGCTCTCCTACCTTGGCCTTGCTTCCCTTGAGCGGACGATCGCCCGGCAGCGCGCACGCATTGCATCTCTCAAAGACGGCGACGCGAACACTACGTTGTACCATCGCCAGTGCACGTACCGCAAGCAGAAGAACTGGATCCATGGCATCTCTGTCGATGGCGCCGTGCTCACTGATCCCAGCGACATGGCCGCGGCCTCATTCGAGCACTTCGACAGCCGGATTGGGACGGACGTGCCACGTGACTGCACCATTGACCTGTCGCAGTTCATTGAGCCCTCAAACCTGGAGGACCTCGACGCGCCATTCAGTGAAGATGAGATTTGGCAAGCCATCAAAAGCTTGCCGTCTCGCAAGGCGCCCGGCCCGGACGGCTTCACCGCGGAGTTCCTCCGCTCCTGCTGGCCGGTCATCAAGCACGACCTCCGATGTGTCTTTGACCAGGTTTACGCGCTGCGTGGCCGCGGGTTTAGCTGCCTTAACCAGGCGCTAATTACGCTCCTCCCCAAGCGCGCCGATGCCAATGGCCTGGGGGATTATAGGCCCATAAGCCTAATTCACATTGTTGCCAAGGTCCTGGCCAAGCTGCTTTCGCTCCGCCTAGCCCCCAAGCTCAACAATCTTGTCAGCAACGTCCAGAACGCGTTCATCCCCGGGCGAAGTCTTCACGACAACTTCATCCTTGTGCGTCAATCCGCGCGGCTTTTGCATCAACTTGGTGCCCCTCGCGTGCTTCTGAAGCTTGACTTGGCGCGGGCTTTCGACTCCGTCCCGTGGCCTTTCCTGTTTGAGGTGCTGCGATGCCATGGCTTCGGCAACCGCTTCCTTGATTGGATCGCCCTTCTCCTGTCGTCGGCCAGCACCAAGGTTCTCCTCAACGGCAACCCCGGACCAGCGATTTGGCACCGCTGTGGACTGCGCCAAGGTGATCCAGTTTCCCCGCAGCTCTTCGTCCTGGCTGTCGATATGTTGGGCAGGCTCTTCCATCGCGCGATCGAGCTCCGGGTCATGCAGCAGCTCCACCCGCGCCGCGCCATTCCTACCATATCCCTTTACGCCGACGACGTAATTCTCCTATGCCACCCCTCGCCGGATGATATTGCGGCGGTGAAGGAGATCTTGCAGCTCTTTGGGCGCGCCTCCGGCCTGCACGTGAACTTCCAGAAGAGCGCTGCGGCCCTCATCAGCTGCGACACCGTGGATGCTGCTCATGTTGTCGCGCACCTGGGATGCCCCATCGTCGAATTCCCGCTCACTTACTTGGGCATCCCGCTCACGCTGCGTCGCCCCACTGCTGCCCAGCTCCAACCCGTCGTCGACAAAGTCGCTGGGAAGTTACCCTTCTGGAAAGCTTGGCTCATGAACAAAGCCGGCCGCCTTGCCTTCGTCAAGGCGGTCTTGAGCGCGATCCCCATACATCAGCTACTTGTGCTTGCGCCGCCAAAGAAGACCATCAAACTCTTGGAGAAGATTGAAAGAGGATTCCTCTGGGCTGGCCGCGCCGAGGCCAATGGTGGCAATTGCCACGTCAACTGGCGGTGCGTCTGCCGGCCTATCCAGTTCGGCGGCCTCGGCGTTCACGACCTCGAGCGCACCGGCCTCGCCCTTCGCATGCGGTGGCAATGGCTCAGCCGAGTTGACGATAGCAGGGCCTGGAGCGGCCTTGACTTGCAATTCGCGCCCGAGGAGCGCGCGCTCTTCTTCGCCTCCACTACCATGACTATTGGCGATGGCCAACACGCCCTGTTTTGGGAGGATAGATGGATCAACGGGCGTGCGGTCCGCGAGATCGCGCCCCTCCTTTATGCTCTCATCCCCAAACGACGTCGCAAGTCCAGAACTGTTGCGGACGGCCTTCATGCGAACCAATGGGCCACGGACATCCACGGCATGATTGGCATCCCAGAGATTGGAGAATACCTACGCCTTTGGCACATGCTCGCCGAAACTGCCCTCAGCGACGCACCAGACCGCATTCGCTGGAAGTGGACCACGAACGGCGAGTATTCCGCCAAGTCTGCATACCTCGCCACTTTTCACGGCTCCACCAGATGCCAGGCTTGGAAGCTTACATGGAAGTGCTGGGCACCGCCTAGGGTACGCTTCTTCCACTGGCTTGCCAACCTCGACCGGTGCTGGACGGCCGACCGCCTAGCGCGACGCAACCTGCCGCACCCACAGCGCTGCCCACTTTGCGATCAGGCCCCGGAGACGATTCACCATCTACTCCTGGAGTGCCCTTTCAGCCGCGTAGTGTGGCACGAGATCTTCTCATGGCTACGCCTCTCCTGCCAGCTGCCCACTGATGATGCCACTCTCCACGACTGGTGGCGCTCTGCAAAACATGACACCCCTAAACCTATGCACAAGGGATTGGCCTCCGCTGCCTTGCTCGTCCCTTGGATGATCTGGAAGCATCGCAATGGATGCGTGTTTGAAGGCACACCACCGTCGGTTACCTCCCTAACTGCTAGGATTAAGGATGAGGCCGCACTACGGGCCAGAGCTGGAGCCTTCGGGCTCCGGGCTATCTTGCCACAGACCTGGGATGTTCACTAGTGTGCCTGTACTCACCTTGTAAATCTGCCTCCTAGGAGGATTGTACCAAACCCCTTCTTTTCAATACAATGAAACGCAAAAGTCTTTTTGCATTTTCTCGAAAAAAAAAGAGATTAAGAAGTGATAGACTATTTTTTACCAAAAAAAGACAGCCCGGTGCACGTAGCTCCCGCTTGCGCGGGGTCCGGGGAGGGTCTGACCACTTTGGGTCTTTTGTACGCAGCCTTTTCATGCATTTCTGCAAGAGGCTGTTTTCATGACTCAAACCCGTGACCTCGTGGTCACAAGGCAACAACTTCACCAGTCGCCAGGGCTCCCCTAACTAACTAAAATTAAACACAACAATAATAGCTTCCTAACTTCTAGAGTATAAACAATACGAAATTATGAATAAGGCATGAAAAATATATCCCACCGTTTAAGATTTCTCATTTCCTTTTCAGCCCAGGTCTTAACCATTTTCCGGGGATTATGCTTGCAGTAACCATATCTAAAACGATAATCTCCTTGAATATATCTGTCTCTATCCCTGCAATAAACAAATGTCATTCACGCATTTTCAGATCAATTTTTTTAACAAGTACGGAAAGGATAAAGAGCATATCAAATGACACACTACTGCAATATGTTTCAACAAGAATCTATAGGGGAGCAACAAACAAGTGTAAAGAATCAAATCTTACTTAAATACAAGGACAGAGGTTTTATAGACTTTGATTGCTAGCTCCTGGCCATCTATCTTTGTTGCATGATAGACATTTGCCTGCACAGAAAGAGGATTAATGTTGAATATGGAAGTAGATAATACCCAATCAGGAAAACAGATAACTGAAACCAGCAGATAGAGCAGCATTCTCTTTATTCTATTTACCAAACAAGGAGCTGGTATTTCATTTATTAATAAGAGAAAAGTATATTTTTCGTCCCTCAACTCTTGGCAGAGTCTAGATTTGGTCCCTCAACTCCGAAACCGGACAACTTGCACCTTCAACTACTAAAACCGGACAAGGTTCGTCCCTGGACACGGTTTTGACCGGTTTTGGTGTTGACTTCCCCGGTTTTGACCGTGTTTTGACTCAAATTTGTGTACTTTCTTCGAATCCATTTATTTTTTCAGGTCCACATACCATTTTCAAGTTCACGTGCTTTTATCAAATCCGCGCAAGTTGTCCGGTTTTGAAGTTGAGGGACCAAATCTAGACTCCGTCGAAAGTTGAGGGATGAAAAATATACTTTTCTCTATTAATAATGTTCTAACGCTTTTAAGTCTGCAGCAAAGAGAAATACATAGATCGAAGGAAATAGTTCAGTAGCACATGCACTGCATGTTAGTGTTTACCTCCTTTCCTGTAGAAATGCAGCCATTTATATTATTGAAAACACCACCATTCAACATCTTGAACAGAACCATGCGTGTTCTTGGGTCAATGGCCTGCATGTAAACGAATTACTTCATTGATAAAGATATTAGATAAATGTAAAGTAACTGATACTTCACTAAGCATCAGGAAGAGCATGGTTAATGCTTGTATAAGAGAAGAAACTTCTACCCCTCAGCCGTATGTACAAAAAAAAGATAATTAACGTGGTAGTCAGGCCTAATGAAAAACTGCAATCAGCAAAATAATTTAGATAACATCACCTCAGGAAATTTCACTTAAGTAGCCAACATTACTCTAACAAAAAGAGTTGGTGACTCATGGTGCCATTTAGATCATACATATAGCTGGGAATTAAACGAGTTCCAAAACGTGAAATAAGAAGATACTTTCTGACCAATGCAAGCAGACTCTTGAAACGAATGCCAGCTCGATTGGAAGGGAATGGAACGGTACATCAGGATTATGCAGGATTGCAAGTGCATGCAGACATGCTCAGCTCCAAAAGGCATAGGACAGAATAAATATCACTTAGCAGAGAGCATTTAAAGACCTGTTCCACCGTAGCACGATCGGCCTTCTCATGGTTCCTTGTTTTGCCAATTGCTGTGTCCCTTATGCTGTCCCTGATTGCAGTCGTTACCGAATTTGACATCCCCACGTTCATTCTACCTTCCCACTCCTAAATAATACGTACAAAATCCATCACATAAGATATTGAACACAACGTACCATAACACGAGACTGTAGACATCATATACAAGCAAATAATTCACCACGTTAGGCTCTATATAAGGCGAAGAGTTGAAGCTGCATACCTCCAAGGGCGTGGCCCGCATGTGGGAGGCGAGCCTCTGTGTGCGGTTGGAGAGCGGCTGAAAAGGGCGGGAGAGCACGCCACCGTGGGCGTTCGGCCTCCGCGCCACGGCCACGCCTCCGACGGTCGAGAAGGCGGCGGATGGCCGGGCTGAGCCATCAGGGCCCTCAACGGCGTCGAGCCAGTCCAGGCCATCGCCAACTTCGGAGTCGGAGACATCTTCCGAGACGTCGGACTCGGACCACTCGTCCGCAGGGTCGAGCTCGACGTGCACCATCTTCGACGACAGAATGCTCGACCTTCACCGAAGTCTGTGCCTTGCTGCTATTCGCGAGCCACCGCCCACGCGCAGAGTCGCCGCCTTGCCGCTGCTCGCCCGCCGCCGCCGCCTCCTTGCCGCTGCTCGCCCGATCGATGGCTGGTGGCCGGTGTCTGGTGGGCTTCTCCGTTAATATGGGCCGTGGGCCAACTACTTTGGTTCGGTTTCTTCGGTCCTTCGGTTAGAAAGAAGTCCATTTTTCACCCCCAAATGCGTCCCAGGGACAGATACCTCCCTGAACTCGAATTTGGTATAATTTTCACTCTCAAATCTTCAAAATCGGATAAATCTCCTCCTTCAGTGGTTTTGCTTCCGATTTGTCAGATTTTTGACGGTTTTGGAAGATGATTAGGCATTTGACTCTTGACGTGGCATCAGACCAATTTTCTTTGCATCAGACTAGTTCATCCTTGTCCCATTCTCTTTTCTTCGTTCGCAATGGATGCCCTTGTAGACCATGGCCACGAAGACGCTGCCGTAGAGCTTATTGCCATCCAAATCCTCAACCCAGCTTTTGCGGTTTGTCTTTCCGTCCAAATCCTTCGTAAGCATTAAGCGCATCGTGCCCCTCGTCCACGACGAAGATCATGTCGCGGTCGCCAGGTAATGCCGCGGCAGGGCCCTTCCACCCAGCGAGCATGCTGGCGGCATGTCCTCTCACCTGCCGGCCACGAGGTCGAACACGACGGCCTCCATAGCGCGCCGCTGCCGCGTACGTTGACCATAGATATCTTCCCGCCCGAGCAGAAGCCGTAGAGGGAGCGGCTCCCACGGCATGGCGGGGTCCCATATCGCCTAGGAGCACGCGATAGTGAGGTTGTAGCCGGCGCACGCAACGAACAAGCAGCCCCGCCCGCCGTTCCCCACCTACGCAGAGCAATGGGACCCGCGAGCCGGCCAGCCAGGACGGCACGGGCGCGGCGGCCGGGTCGAACACGAGCAGGCGGCACAACACCAAGTAGACTCCGCGATGAGGACGAGCTACGCCGCGGCGGCCACAAACCGAAACGGCAACCGGCGGGAGAGGACGGGTCGCAAAGCATCGGGGCGCCGACATCCCGTCCTAGTCCCACCGCACGACGATCTGTTCGTAGGCCATGAAGATCGCGCCGCCGTCGCCGGTGCCCTCGAGAAGCGCGTAGAGTGAGAGGGACGACAGCAACGACGGGGCAAACAGGAGGCGGTGCCATGGCAGACGACGCACTTTAGGAGGCGAGCTTTACTCTGTCTACACACCTAAATACCATGCCACATCACACTTTCTAGCCCCAAACCCGCCTAAAATTGATGCAAAACCACCTAAGGTGGAGATTTACCCGGTTTTAAGGATTTGAGGGTCAAAATCATACCAAATTTGAGTTCAGGGGGTATTTGTCCCTTAGGCTACATTTGAGGGTGAAAAATGAACTTCTTTCTGTTGGGTAACGTAGTAATTTCAAAAAAATTCCTACGCACATGCAAGATCATGGTGATGCATAGCAACGAGGGAAGAGTGTGATCTACGTACCCTTGTAGATCGACAGCGGAAGCGTTATGACAACGTGGTTGATGTAGTCGTACGTCTTCACGGCCCGACCGATCAAGCACCGAAACTACGGCACCTCCGAATTTTAGCACACGTTCAGCTCGATGACAATCCCCGGACTCCGATCCAGCAAAGTGTCGGGGGAAGAGTTCCGTCAGCACGACGGCGTGGTGACGATCTTGATGTTCTACCATCGCAGGGCTTTGACTAAGCACCGTTACAATATTATCGAGGATTATGATGGAAGGGGGCACCGCACACGGCTAAGAATATGATCACATGGATCAACTTGTGTGTCTATGGGGTGCCCCCTGCCCCCGTATATAAAGGAGCAAGGGGGAGGAGGCCGGCCCTAGGAGGGGCGCGCCAGGAAGTAGGATTCCTACTCCTAGTTGGAGTAGGTTTCCTCCTTTCCTAGTCCAACTAGGAGAAGGGGGAAAGGGGGGAAGAGGGGAAGGAAGGGAGAGAGGGGCCGCGCCCCAAATCCCTTGTCCAATTCGGACTGGGCTTGGGAGGGGCGCGCGCCACCTCCTGGTCCTTTCCACTAAGGTCCATTAAGGCCCATTGTTTCTTCCTCGTATTCCCGTAACTCCCCGGTACCTTTGAAAATACCCGAATCACTCAGAACCTTTCCGATGTCCGAATATAGTTGTCCAATATATCAATCTTTACATCTCGACCATATCGAGACTCCTAGTCATATCCCCGATCTCATCCGGACTCCGAAATCCTTCGGTACATCAAAACTCATAAACTCATAATATAACTGTCATCAAAACCTTAAGCGTGCGGACCCTACGGGTTCGAGAACAATGTAGACATGACCGAGACACGTCTCCGGTCAATAACCAATAGCGGAACCTGGATGCTCATATTGGCTCCCACATATTCTACGAAGATCTTTATCGGTCAGACCGCATAACAACATACGTTGTTCCCTTTGTCATCGGTATGTTACTTGCCCGAGATTCGATCGTCGGTATCTCAATACCTTGTTCAATCTCGTTACCGGCAAGTCTCTTTACTCATTTCGTAATACATCATCTCGCAACTAACTCATTAGTTGCAATGCTTGCAAGGCTTATGTGATGTGCATTACCGAGAGGGCCCAGAGATACCTCTCCGATAATCGGAGTGACAAATCCTAATCTCGAAATACGCCAACCCAACATGTAGCTTTGTAGACACCTGTAGAGCTCCTTTATAATCACCCAGTTACGTTGTGACGTTTGGTAGCACACAAAGTGTTCCTCCGGCAAACGGGAGTTGCATAATCTCATAGTCACAGGAACATGTATAAGTCATGAAGAAAGCAATAGCAACATACTAAATGATCGAGTGCTAAACTAACGGAATGAGTCAAGTCAATCACATCATTCTTCTAATGATGTGATCCCGTTAATCAAATAACAACTATTTTGTTCATGGTTAGGAAACATAACCATCTTCGATTAACGAGCTAGTCAAGTAGAGGCATACTAGTGACACTCTGTTTGTCTATGTATTCATATATGTATTATGTTTTCGGTTAATACAATTCTAGCAAGAATAATAAACATTTATCATGATATAAGGAAATAAATGATAACTTTATTATTGCCTCTAGGGCATATTTTCTTCAGTCTCCCACTTGCACTAGAGTCAATAATCTAGTTCACATTGCCATGTGATCCAACACTAATAGTTCACATCACCATGTGATTAACACCCATAGTTCACATTGTCATGTGACCTGTACCCAAAGGATTTACTAGAGTCAGTAATCTAGTTCACATAGCTTATGTGATTAACACCCAAAGAGTACTAAGGTGTGATCATGTTTTGCTTGTGAGAAAATTTTAGTCAACGGGTCTGTCACATACAGATTCGTAAGTATTTTGCGAATTCTATGTCTACAATGCTCTGCACGGAACTACTCTAGCTAATTGCTCCCACTTTCAATATGTATCTAGATCGAGACTTAGAGTCATCCAGATCTATGTCAAAACTTGCATCGACGTAACTTTTTACGACGAACCTTTTGTCGCCTCCATAATCGAGAAACATATCCTTGTTTCACTAAGGATAATTTTGACCGCTGTCCAGTGATCTACTCCTAGATCACTATTGTACTCCCTTGCCAAAATTAGTGTAGGGTATACAATAGGTCTGGTACACAGCATGGCATACTTTATAGAACCTATGGCCAAGGCATAGGGAATGACTTCTTTCTATTTTCTGCCGTGGTCGGGCTTTGAGTCTTACTCAATTTCACACCTTGTAACACAGGCAAGAATTCTTTCTTTGACTGTTCCATTTTGAACTACTTCAAAATTTTGTCAGGGTATGTACTCATTGAAAAAACTTATCAAGTGTTTTGATCTATCTCTATAGATCTTGATGCTCAATATGTAAGCAGCTTCACCGAGGTCTTTCTTTGAAAAAAACTCCTTTCAAACACTCCTTTATGCTTTGCAGAATAATTCTACATTATTTCCGATCAACAATATGTCATTCACATATACTTATCAGAAATGTTGTATTGCTCCCACTCACTTTCTTGTAAATACAGGCTTCACCGCAAGTCTGTATAAAACTATATGCTTTGATCAACTTATCAAAGCGTATATTCCAACTCCGAGATGCTTGCACCAGTCCATAGATGGATCGCTGGAGCTTGCATATTCTGTTAACACTTTTAGGATTGACAAAACCTTCTGGTTGCATCATATACAACTCTTCTTTAAGAAATCCATTAAGGAATGCAGCTTTGTTTATCCATTTGCCAGATTTCATAAAATGCGGCAATTGCTAACATGATTCGGACAGACTTAAGCATAGATACAATTGAGAAACTCTTATCGTAGTCAACACCTTGAACTTTGTCGAAAAACCTTTTGCGACAATTCTAGCTTTGTAGATAGTAACACTACTATCAGCGTCCGTCTTCCTCTTGAAGATCCATTTAATCTCAGTGACTTGTCGAACATTTGGCAAGTCAACCAAAGTCCATACTTTGTTCTCATACATGGATCTCATCTCAGATTTCATGGCCTCAAGCCATTTCGCGGAATCTGGACTCATCATCGCTTCCTCATAGTTCGTAGGCTCGTCATGGTCAAGTAACATGACTTCCAGAATAGGATTACCGTACCACTCTGGTGCGGATCTCACTCTGGTTTACCTACGAGGTTTGGTAGTAACTTGATCTGAAGTTACATGATCATCATCATTAGCTTCCTTACTAATTGGTGTAGTAGTCACAGGAACAGATTTCTGTGATGAACTACTTTCCAATAAGGGAGAAGGTACAATTACCTTATCAAGTTCTACTTTCCTCCCACTCACTTCTTTCGAGAGAAACTCCTTCTCTAGAAAGGATCCATTCCTAGCAACGAATAGCTTGCCTTCGTATCTGTGATAGAAGGTGTACCCAACATTTTTCTTTTTGGGTATCCTATGAAGACGCACTTCTCCGATTTGGGTTTGAGCTTATCAGGTTGAAACTTTTTCACATAAGCATTGCAACCTCAAACTTTAAGAAACGACAGCTTAGGTTTCTTGCCAAACCATAGTTCATACGGTGTCGTCTCAATGGATTTAGATGGTGCCCTATTTAACGTGAATGCAGCTGTCTCTAATGCATAACCCCAAAACGATAGTGGTAGATCGGTAAGAGACATCATAGATCGCACCATATCTAATAAAGTACGGTTATGACGTTCGGACACACCATTACATTGTGGTGTTCCAGGTGGCGTGAGTAGTGAAACTATTTCACATTGTTTTTAACTGAAGACCAAACTCGTAACTCAAATATTTTACTTCTGCGATCATATCGTAGAAACTTTTATTTTTGTTATGATGATTCTCCACTTCACTCTGAAATTATTTGAACTTTTCAAATGTTTCAGACTTGTGTTTCATCAAGTAGATATACTCATATCTGCTCAAATCATCTGTGAAGATCAGAAAATAATGATACCTGCCACGAGTCTCAATATTCATCGGACCACATACATCAATATGTATGATTTCCAACAAATCTGTTGCTCGCTCTATTGTTCTGGAGAACGGAGTCTTAGTCATCTTGCCCATGAGGCATGGTTCGCAAGCATCAAGTGATTCCAAAAGCCCATCAGCATGGATTTTCTTCATGCGCTTTACACCAATATGACCTAAACAACAGTGCCACAAATAAGTTGCACTATCATTATTAACTTTGCATCTTTTGGTTTCAATATTATGATTATGTGTATCAGTACGATCGAGATCCAACGAACTATTTTCATTGGGTGTGTAACCATATAAGGTTTTATTCATGTAAACAGAACAACAATTTATTCTCTTACTTAAATGAATAACCGTATTACAACAAACATGATCAGATCATATTCATGCTCAACGCAAACACCAAATAACACTTATTTAGGTTCAACACTAATCCCGAAAGTATAGGAAGTGTGCGATGATGATCATATTAATCTTGGAACTACTTCCAACACACATCGTCACTTCACCCTTAACTAGTATATGTTCATTATGCAACTCCCGTTTTGAGTTACTACTCTTAGCAACTGAACCAGTATCAAATACCGAGGGGTTGCTATAAACACTAGTAAAGTACACATCAATAACATGTATATCAAATATACTTATGTTCACTTTGCCATCCTTCTTATCCGCCAAATACTTGGGGCAGTTCCACTTCCAGTGACCAGTCCCTTTGCAGTAGAAACACTTAGTCTCAGGCTTAGGATCAGACTTGGGCTTCTTCACTTGAGTAGCAACTTGCTTGCCGTTCTTCTGGAAGTTCCCCTTCTTCCCTTTGCCCTTTTCTTGAAACTAGTAGTCTTGTCAACCATCAACACTTGATGCTCTTTCTTGATTTCTACCTTCATCGATTTCATCATCATGAAAAGCTCGGGAGTCGTTTCGTCATCCCTTGCATACTATAGTTCATCACGAAGTTCTACTAACTTGGTGATGGTGACTAGAGAATTCTGTCGATCACTATCTTATCTGGAAGATTAACTCCCACTTGATTCAAGCGATTGCAGTACCCAGACAATCTAAGCACATGCTCACTAGTTGAGCGATTCTCCTCCATCTTTTAGCTATAGAACTTGTTGGAAACTTCATATCTCTCAACTCGGGTATTTGCTTGAAATATTAACTTCAACTCCTGAAACATCTCATATGGTCCATGACGTTCAAAACGTCTTTGAAGTCCCGATTCTAAGCCGTTAAGCATGGTGCACTAAACTATCAAGTAGTTATCATATTGAGCTAGCCAAATGTTCATGACGTCTGCATCTGCTCCTGCAATAGGTCTGTCACCTAGCGGTGCATCAAGGACATAATTCTTCTGTGCAGCAATGAGGATAAACCTCAGATCACGGATCCAATCCACATCATTGCTACTAACATCTTTCAACACAATTTTCTCTAGGAACATATCAAAATAAACACAGGGAAGCAACAACCGAGCTATTGATCTACAACATGATTTGCAAAATACTACCAGGACTAAGTTCATGATAAATTTAGGTTTCAATTAATCATATTACTAAAGAACTCCCACTTAGATAGACATCCCTCTAATCCTCTAAGTGATTACATGATCCAAATCAACTAAACCATGTCCGATCATCACGTGAGATGGAGTAGTTTCATTGGTGAACATCGCTATGTTGATCATATCTACTATATGATTCACGCTCGACCTTTCGGTCTCCGTGTTCCGAGGCCATATCTGTATATGCTTGGCTCGTCAAGTATAACCTGAGTATTCCGCGTGTGCAACTGTTTTGCACCCGTTGTATTTGAACATAGAGCCTATCACACCCGATCATCACGTGGTGTCTAAGCACGAAGAACTTCCGCAACGGTGCATACTCAGGGAGAACACTTCTTGATAATTAGTGAGAGATCATCTTAAAATGCTACTATCAATCAAAGCAAGATAAGATGCATAAAAGATAAACATCACATGCAATCAATATAAGTGATATGATATGGCCATCATCATCTTGTGCTTGTGATCTCCATCTTCGAAGCACCGTCGTGATCACCATCGTCACCGGCACGACACCTTGATCACCATCGTAGCATCGTTGTCGTCTCACCAATCTTATGCTTCCACGACTATCGCTACCGCTTAGTGATAAAGTAAAGAATTATAGCGCAATTGCATTTCATACAATAAAGCGACAACCATATGGCTCCTGCCAGTTGCCGATAACTTGGTTACAAAACATGATCATCTCATACAATAAAATTTAGCATCATGTCTTGACCATATCACATCACAACATGCCCTGCAAAAACAAGTTAGACGTCCTCTACTTTGTTGTTGCAAGTTTTACGTGGCTGCTACGGGCTTAAGCAAGAACCAATCTTACCTACGCATCAAAACCACAACGATAGTTTGTCAAGTTGGTGATGTTTTAACCTTCGCAAGGACCGGGCGTAGCCACACTCAGTTCAACTAAAGTTGGAGAAACTGTCACCCGCTAGCCACCTTTGTGCAAAGCACGTCGGGAGAACCGGTCTCGCGTAAGCGTATGCGTAATGTCAGTCCGGGCCGCTTCGTCCAACAATACCGCCAAACCAAAGTATGACATGCTGGTAAGCAGTATGACTTATATCGCCCACAACTCACTTGTGTTCTACTCGTGCATATAACATCAACACATAAAACCTAGGCTCGGATGCCACTGTTGGGTAACGTAGTAATTTGAAAAAATTTCCTACGCACACGCAAGATCATGGTGATGCATAGCAACGAGGGAAGTGTGTGATCTACGTACCCTTGTAGATCGATAGCGGAAGCGTTATGACAACACGGTTGATGTAGTCGTACGTCTTCACGGCCCGACCGATCAAGCACCAAAACTGTGGCACCTCCGAGTTTTAGCACACGTTCAGCTCGATGACGATCCCCGGACTCCGATCCAGCAAAGTGTCGGGGAAGAGTTCCGTCGGCACGACGGCGTGGTGACGATTTTGATGTTCTACCGTCGTAGGGCTTCGCCTAAGCACCGCTACAATATTATCGAGGATTATGGTGGAAGGGGGCACCGCACACGGCTAAGAATATGATCATGTGGATCAACTTGTGTGTCTATGGGGTGCCCCCTGCCCCCATACATAAAGGAGCAAGGGGGAGGAGGCCGGCCCTAGGAGGGGCTCGCCAGGGAGTAGGATTCCTACTCCTAGTTGGAGTAGGTTTCCTCCTTTCCTAGTCCAACTAGGAGAAGGGGGAAAGGGGGGAAGAGGGGAAGGAAGGGAGAGAGGGGCCGCGCCCCAAATCCCTTGTCCAATTCGGACTGGGCTTGGGAGGGGCGCACGCCACCTCCTGGTCCTTTCCACTAAGGCCCATTAGGCCCATTGTTTCTTCCTCGTATTCCCGTAACTCCCCGGTACCTCCGAAAATACCCGAATCACTCAGAACCTTTCCGATGTCCAAATATAGTTGTCCAATATATCAATCTTTACGTCTCGACCATTTCGAGACTCCTCGTCATGTCCCCGATCTCATCCGGGACTCCGAAATCCTTCGGTACATCAAAACTCATAAACTCATAATATAACTGTCATCAAAACCTTAAGCGTGCGGACCCTACGGGTTCGAGAACAATGTAGACATGACCGAGACATGTCTCTGGTCAATAACCAATAGCGGAACCTGGATGCTCATATTGGCTCCCACATATTCTACGAAGATCTTTATCGGTCAGACCGCATAACAACATACGTTGTTCCCTTTGTCATCGGTATGTTACTTGCCCGAGATTCGATCGTCGGTATCTCAATACCTTGTTCAATCTCGTTACCGGCAAGTCTCTTTACTCGTTTCGTAATACATCATCTCGCAACTAACTCATTAGTTGCAATGCTTGCAAGGCTTATGTGATGTGCATTACCGAGAGGGCCCAGAGATACCTCTCCGACAATCAGAGTGACAAATCCTAATCTCGAAATACGTCAACCCAACATATACCTTTGGAGACACCTGTAGAGCTCCTTTATAATCACCCAGTTACGTTGTGACGTTTGGTAGCACACAAAGTGTTCCTCCGGCAAACGGGAGTTGCATAATCTCATAGTCATAGGAACATGTATAAGTCATGAAGAAAGCAATAGCAACATACTAAATGATCGAGTGCTAAGCTAACGGAATGGGTCAAGTCAATCACATCATTCTTCTAATGATGTGATCCTGTTAATCAAATAACAACTCTTTTGTTCATGGTTAGGAAACATAACCATCTTCGATTAACGAGCTAGTCAAGTAGAGGCATACTAGTGACACTCTGTTTGTCTATGTATTCACACATGTATTATGTTTCCGGTTAATACAATTCTAGCAAGAATAATAAACATTTATCATGATATAAGGAAATAAATAATAACTTTATTATTGCCTCTAGGGCATATTTCCTTCACTTTCCTTCAGTTAACACAGGGTAATAACCACAGATCTATGCTCAAAAAATAAATAACTACGGGTCTAACCAATCACCGAACTCTAAAAAAAAGAATCACAACTAAACAACGAATTAACTTTTTTTCAAGAGTAACCCTAGACGTACCATGTTTTTATAGAAGGCAGAAAACAATTACAAGAGACTACAATTTGCTACGAACAACAAGTCTAGTTGAAACTCCACACTCCACCGCGACAATGGGGTTATTCGGTTTGGTTAGGTTCTGGTTTTGGTTAACTTCAAACTTGGAGACATCTTCCGAGACGTTGGACTCGGGTCACTTGTCTGCGGGGTCAACCTTGACATGCACCATCTTCAACGACATGATGTTTCGGTGGAAGGAGGACCGACGCTTTGCCTCGCATAGCGAACAGCGGTAGAATGGGGAGAGAGGAGAGGCGAGAATGGGGAGAGCGGTGGAATGGGCAGCAGTAGAGTATGTTGGACCCTGTGAACCACCAGAAACTAATTTACCATTGAACGGGTGATCCCTAACAAACTGGTTGACTGCATTTTTAAAATGTCTATTTTGTTACGACACTGGATATCTCTAATTAAGGACGACGACGTGGCGACTGTGGAGCTCGTCACGTGCGAACAACGCCGTCCTCCATTTTGGATAGGGATCGGGGCCAGCCGGTTGTAGTTGGGGCTTTGCTACGTCGCCGTCTATCTTCTATTAGACTACTCACAATGGGGAGAAATTTCGACTAGTAACATGCATATGTTAATAGTCTTTGTTACTACCTTCATAATGGGGAATAATATATGTGTGGTGTCATGCAACACTTCATTTATTAGTTTATAGACTCATCTTTTTTGGTATGTGTGATGTTACTCATAGTATGAGTAACTAGCTATGTTACTCAATTCATCTCTCTCCTCATTAAATCATTGCCACATAAACAAATTTCATTAGTTGGACTTTATGTTACTGATGAAGTTACCCCCACTTTGGGTAGTTTTATGCTCTTTTGGTTACACTCCTTTGGCATGCGTGCCTTCATGCCGGTTGTGGCCTGACATGTCACTTTGAACTTGTCTGCTTAGGTGTACTTTCGCTCGGTGCGGGTGGTTTGTAAGACTCTATTGTTGAACGCTTGGTGGCTTTATTAATTTAAAGTTGGGCCTCAACCTTTTCTCTGAAACGGAGAGACGAGAGATGGTCATGAGAAACCCCCGTATGTGGCTGTAAATATACTTGAAAAAGTGACTTGAGCCAAGATCTGCCAGGTTGTATTAGGCCAGGACTTGAGTGCAACTAGTCTACATCAAAGGCCCTAACCTCTGAAGTGTCCAACCCAAGACAGCCTAGTTCGGTTGATGGGCTATCTACTATTGAGTCGATCTAGCTGATGTTGTCTAGGCGGCCAAGGCGTGGTAACCATGTTGATGGATGGTGGTGTAATGGTGTACACGTTCAGGAATAGAGTGATCAGTGACCAGTGGCGGAACTAGGTTGTTTGGACACCACACAAGCTAGTTAATATGTATCAAAGGTTTAAAAGTTGTGGTGGAGCTACATGTGGATAGGGTGGGCCACCACCCACGGCCCACCCTGAGATTTGGGCCAGCGACCCAACCCCACCATCCTTGCTCAATAGCCCAAACTGAGACAGCCCAAGGCAGCGAGCAACTAGGCAATCCACTGAATCAGGCATCGAGCATACGCGAGCGAATGCTAGAGGAGTGAACAGGCGATGGACCAGTGTTCCATGTGTGAACACACAACTCCGATGGCGGTGGCACTGAGAGCCGGTGAGTGATATGTCCATTGTGCATAATGTTTACCTATTGTTATTTACTATGTGTTTATGCATAATATTGCTTTTTGGAGTAATTCTAATGCCTTTTCTCTCATAATATGCAAGGTTGACACAAAGAGGGAGAATACCGACAGCTGGAATTCTGGACCTGAAAAAGCTACGTCAGGCCACCTATTCGGCACAACTCCAAATGAGCTAAAAATTTATGGAGAATTATTTTGGAATATATAATGAATAATGGAGCAAACAAGTACAAGAGGGGGCCCACCAGGTGGGCACAACCCACCTGGGCGCGCCAGGGAGCCCAGGCGCGCCCTGGTGGGTTGTGTCCTCCTTGGCCCACCTTCGGTGCCCCTCTTCTGGTATATAAGTCATTTTGACCTAGAAAAAATAAGAGGAGGACTTTTGGGACAAAGCGCCGCCGTCTCGAGGCGGAACTTGGGCAGGAGCACTTTTGCCCTTCGGCGGAGCGATTCCACCAGGGGAACTTCCCTTCCAGAGGGGGAAATCATCGACATCATCATCACCAACAACTCTTCCATCTTGGGGAGAGCAATCTTCATCAACATCTTCAACATCACCATCTCCTCTCAAACCCTAGTTCATCTTTTGTGTTCAATCTTTGTACCAGAACCTTAGATTGGTGCTTGTGGGTGACTAGTAGCGTTGATTACATCTTATAGTTGATTACTATATGCTTTATTTGGTGGAAGATTATATGTTTAGATCCATTATGCTATTTGATACCCCTCTGATCTTGAGCATGATTATCATTTGTGAGTAGTTACTTTTGTTCTTGAGGTCACGGCAGAAATCTTGTTGCAAGTAATCATGTGAACTTGATATGTGTTCGATATTTTGATGATATGTATGTTGTGATTCCCTTAGTGGTGTCGTGTGAATGTCGACTACATGAGACCTCACCATATTTGGGCCTAAGGGAATGCATTGTGGAGTAGTTATTAGATGATGGGTTTCTAGAGTGACAGAAGGTTAAACCATAGTTTATGCGCTACTTCGTAAGGGATCGATTTGGACCCAAAAGTTTAATACTATGGTTAGATTTTATCTTAATATTTTTCTCGTAGTTGCAGATGATTGCGAGGGGGTTAATCATAAGTAGGAAGTTTGTTCAAATAAGAACAACACCTAAGCACCGGTCCACCCACATATTGAACACGAATCAAACCAACATGATGAAAGTGACTAGATGAAATTCCCGTGTACCCTCAAGAACACTTTGCTTATTATAAGAGACCATTTTGGCATGTCCTTTGCCACAAAAGGATTGGGCTACCTTGCTGCATATTATTTGCCGGTACCTTACTTGCTCGTTACAAATTATCTTGCTATCAAACTACTTGTTACTTATCAATCGTAGTCCTTTCGATAAGTAAGAGTGTCGAACCCAGCGAGGAGCAGAAGGAAATGACAAGTGGTTTTCAGCAAGATATTCTCTGCAAGCACTGAAATTATCGATAACAGATAGTTTTGTGATAAGATAAATCGTAACTGGTAACAAGTAAATAAAGTAACTAAGGTGCAGCAAGGTGGCCCAATCCTTTTTGTAGCAAAAGACAAGCCTAGACAAACTCTTATATAAAGCAAAGCGCTCCCGAGGACACATGGGAATTGTTTTCAAGCTACTTTTCATCATGCTCATATGATTCACGTTCGTTACTTTGATAATTTGATATGTGGGTGGACCGGTGCTTGGGTGCTGCCCTTCCTTGGACAAGCCTCCCACTTATGATTAACCCCTCTCGCAAGCATCCGCAACTACAAAAGAAGAATTAAGGTAAACCTAACCATAGCATGAAACATATGGATCCAAATCAGCCCCTTACGAAACAACACATAAAGTAGGGTTTAAGCTTCTATCACTCTAGCAACCCATCATCTACTAATTACTTCCCAATTCCTTCCCCGTTGTAACACCCCGGATGTAACTTACCATATTTGTACTCCGACTCTTGCCATTTTCGGCTCTAAGTTATGAGATCCGTGGTTGGGTTCTTGTCTTTGTTTTGCATTTTGTTCATTTCATGCATATCATATCATGTCATCATGTGCATCGCATTTGCATACGTGTTCGTCTCATGCATCCGAGCATTTTCCCCGTTGTCCGTTTTGCAATCCGACACTCCTATGTCCTCCGGCGCCCCCTTTTGCCTCTTTTCGTGAGCGGGTGTTAAAAATTCTCGGAATGGACCAAGATTTGCCAAGCGGCCTTGGTACACCACCGGTAGACCGCCTGTCAAGTTTCGGGCCATTTGGAGTCCGTTTGATACTCCAACGGTTAACCGGGGAGCCGTAAAGGCCTCGTGTGTGTTGCAGCCCAACACCCCTCCAAAGTGGCCCAATAACCCATCCAAACCCCCTCCATCCTCTCGGCCGTTCGATCACGATCGCGTGGCCGAAAACCGCACTCCATTTGGACACTACAAACTCCTCCTATATATAAATAAGTGATCCCCTCTCCAAATTCGCGGTCAAAACCCTACCCTAACCTTCCCCGCTGCCACCGGACGTGTCCGAGATGGCCGGACGTGTCCGCGCTGCCGCCCGCATCCAACCCCGCTCCACCACGTGGCACCGCGCCACCCGTCGCCGTAGCGACCCGCGAGCCCACGGCGGGCCCACCGAGCCTGCGCCGCCTGGCCGCTCCCCCGCGCGTCCCCGCGCCT
>NC_057797.1:225588036-225608025 GCF_018294505.1 Triticum aestivum
CCTCGCCAGTCGCTGCCGCCCGCGCCTCGCTGGCGTCGCGCTTCCCCGCCACCGCGTCGCGCCGGATCCGGCCGGATCTCGTTGCCCCGAGCTCGCTGGCGTCTTCTTCCACTACTCCGGCCGCCGTCCCCATCTTCTCATGCGACCTCCCCGACAAACCTCGAACCGCGCGTCTCAGATCTGGAAAACCCTAGGGTTGACCTCGTTTCATCACCAAGTCTTTTATTTTTGCATTCTGAAGCCCTGTTTAACATGCCATAATGTCAGGACCCCGACTCAATGCCACATCAATCTAGCATGTAACACCTCATATCACTTTGCGGCCTCACGCACGGTATTCCCACGGGTGTCGCCTTACCTTTACCCGGGACTGTTTGCGCCTTTTGGCACACGTATATGACAGTGTCGCTAGCATCTATATGATAAAGAGCCCGGGTTGACATGGCTAGTTGTAAACCCAAAGTGGCACAAACTTACAGGGACAGGCATCCATGACCCAGCATCGAACGTGTCGGTCATCAGCGAGTGAATCCAGGCTGTAGCACTGGCTAGCAGGACTCCGGTGAACCGGGTTGTAGCGGGCTAACAGGACTCCAATATTCATCGCGTGACATTTCCCCGAAGGGACAGACACAGGAACGAAGAAGGACACATGCCGGCCAGCCTAAGTGTTCCGGAGAAGTAGCAAGCTACCATGGCTCGGTGGAAACACTAGGAGACATTTCCCGGTAAGAGAGGCTACTAAAGATAAACAACTAGATGGTCAGATCCCACACATACCAAGCATTTCAATAACATACACACAATATGCTCGATATGTGCAAATACAACATGGCATCACAACATGACTCTACGACTCAAGTATTTATTCAATAGGCTCCGAGGAGCGAGATATTACAAACAGGGGTCTCACGACCCAACATTCAGAGCATACAAATCAAAGCACAAGCGGAAGCTATCATGTCTGAGTACAGACATCTATAAATGAAAAAGGCTGAGAAGCCTGACTATCTACCAGATCCTGTCGAGGGCACAAGATCGTAGCTGAGGTAACAAGCTAAACGTCGAAGTCCACGTGGAACTACTAGTGAGACCGAAGTCTCTCTGCAAAAACATAAAATAGGCAAACGTGAGTACAAATGTACCCAGCAAGACTTACATCAGAACTAACTACATATGCATCATTATCAACAAGGGGGTGGTGGAGTTTAACTGCAGCAAGCCAGCTTTGACTCGGTGGCTATCCTAAACTATGACTGCAAGTAACTCTTTGAGGTGGCGCACACGAGTCCACATATTCACCATATCAATACACCACTATGGATCCGCTCCCGTCTCCCTACGAGAATGCCATCCATAGCACTCACGCTTATCTTGCGTATTTTAGAGTATCCACTTTCACTTGTCTATGAACTGATATAAGCAACCCAGAAGTCCTTTTCCGCGGACACGGCTATTCGAATAGATGATGTTAACCCTGCAGGGGTGTACTTCTTCACACACGCTCTCACCACTTACCGCCGTTTACACGACATGTACTCAGCAACCTTCAAGCGGAAGCCCAACGTGGGTGTCGGCCACGGCCTACCTAAACACTCAAGTCTCTAGTCCAGGTTTATCGCCTATTCGGGTTCCATCCATGAGGAGATCCGGCCGGAGTTTCGCTCACAGCCCCAAACGATGTGAACAGGGTTCCGTGACACCAAACGGGTGCCCGGTTTACCCGGCCACGTGCCTACCGCATCACAGCCCACCCCTACGGTCAGCGCTGCGCACGGCCTCCAGCATACTACAAACACCAGAAACTACTTGCAACTCCTGGACAGAGGACAAGGGTGATTAAGAAGCCAAGAGGGTCCATTGGTTTCGGGCCCAATGCGTGGTAGTAGCTGAATCATGGATCACAAACACAGAACTCAGTTCCTGAGGACGGCTGCAATGAGACAACCCACCATGTACTCCTACATGGCCTCTCACCGCTACCTTTACCAAATCGTGTTCACACACTTAGCTCACACACAGTAGGACATGTTCACACGCCTCTGATTCATCCCCGATGAATCAGACCTGACTCAACTCTAAGCAGTAGCAGGCATGACAAACAAACAAGAATGAGTAGGCACAACAGGGCTCAAACAACTCCTACTCATGCTAGTGGGTTTCATCTATTTACTGTGGCAATGATAGGTCATGCAAAGGATAAAGGGGTTCAGCTACCGTAGCAAGTAACAGATGAATCAATGTTGTCCTAATGCAGTAAAAGAGAGCAGGAGCGAGAGAGTGGGATTTTATCGGAATGAACAAGGGGGTTTTGCTTGCCTGGCACTTCTGAAGATAACATTGAGTCTTCATCAGTGTCAACGATCACATCATCGGTACAACGTCTACCGAGGGAGAACAACACCGGCAAACACAGAAGAAACACGATCAATGCAATGCACAATATGATGCATGCTATGACATGGCAATATGAATGTGTTTTGGGCTAATGCAACTAGCAACAGATTAAATGAAGTTGGTTTGAATACAAGATTCAAATTCAAACTCCATATATGGTTATTTAAATGCCATTTAATTGATTTGTGCTAAACAGCAGCTATAAGTTGTTCTGACATGCATGAAAATGGTACAGATGGATTCCTTGAATTTTTCTGATAATTTTTCATATATAATTTATTTAATTTGGAGTTACGGTTAATTTTCTATGATTTTTAGAAGTTTTAGGCATTTTCTGGAATTTCCTGAATAATATTAAATCCAGAAATGATTATGGCGTCAGCACCACGTCACAGTGACGTCAGCAGGGTCAACTGGGCTGATCCGGGTCAAACTGACCAGTGGGGTCCACTGGTCAGTGACACAGTGCTGACTAGTGTCGTTGACAGGTGGGGCCAGGTCAATGGCCACGTCAGCAGAGTCAATGCTGACGGGTGGGTCCCACTGCTTATGAACTAATCTAAACAGAAAATAAAATTAACCTAAACAGGTCCAAGGGCCCACATGGCAGTGGCTTTAGGGGGGGTTAGTTAGTGCGTCATTAGCGCTAATGGTGGTGCCACGTCAGCGTCGCCGGATTAAGCACCGGCGACCACATCTCGCGGCGGAGGCTCGCCGGAGTTGCTCGGGCTCGCGCTACAGGCGGCAGTTTGCGACGCGGTTGGGTCCTACGAAGAGCTGGGGCTCGTGCGCATCCAGCGGTGGCAGTGAGAGGGCACGAGGTGGTCCATAGCGGCGGCAGCGGCGAGCTGGGCGGCGGCCGGAGCTCGGGTGTCGAAGGAATCGACGACACGGCGCGCGGGAGGACCAGCGGTTTGCACCTACATGATCTACGGGAGCTCACGAACCCAACGGAGGCACGCACGTGACCATTTGGTCACCGGAGCCTCGTCGGCGACGACCTCGTGCGGCGGCGGCATGCGGGACTCACGGTCATCGGCGTTGCAGCAAAAAATCGACCATGGGGAGAGGGGGAGATGACGGCGGGGCTCACAGGGATTCGAACGGCGTCGTCGTTGAGCTCGGGGAGGGACTGGGCGATGCAGACCGACGGGCGAAGTCCGGCGGCAGATGCGGCGGTGACGAGCTCGGAGGCATCGTCACAGGGTGTCCGGCGGTGCTTGGCTTGGTGGGGAGGTCGAGGATGTCGTGACGGAGCTCCTGGGCTGCTCAAGGGGACGAGGGAGGGGCCATGGCCGCGGTGGTTCTCGTCGGCGGCGGCGGGCGCGTTCGGTGAGGAGAATAGAGGAGGGGGAGAGTGTTCGGGGAAGAGAGAGGGAGCAGCGAGGGAGGAAGAGGAGCGAGGGGACACGAGGCGTCGTCGTGGCGTCGCTAGGGAGACCGGGGGAAGCAGGAGGTGGCTGGGGCATCGCCAGCGCTCGCCACCGAGCAGCTTCGGTGCGAGGGGGAGGAAGACGACGGGAGAAGGGTGGGCTGGGCTGCGCTGGGCCGGTCCTGTTGGGCCACCAGGTGGGCTTCACAGGTAAGTCCAGGTGGTTCTGCTCTTTTTTTTATAATTCTGTTCTGTTTTATCTTTTCTATTTTCTGCAATTTGTTTTTGATTTGATTTAAAATATCAAATCATTCTATAAAATCCTGGAAACAATTATGGGTGCTTTCTGAATTATTTCAGTGACCCTTAACAATTTCCAACATTTATTTGAACATTTATATTATTTATAGTATTTAAATGCCCAAAGTCAAATACAATATGGTTTATTCAAAAATCCAAAAATGTCTTGGAAAAATATCCATCATCTCTGGATATGGTTTTCACCCTTTTCCAGTAATCATGAACATTTTTGCAAACCAATTTGGGTTCTTTGAAAATACTTTGAAGTGGAACCTATTTGCAATGCTTTGGTGCTAGGGCTTGGTCATCCCCATTTCAAATTTCATAAAATTTAAACATGTTGCATGGATGCTAGAACAAAAACAAACAAGGGCTGATCTGGGGCTGTGACAGCTCACCCCCACTAAACAAAAATCTCGTCCCGAGATTCAAGCGTAGGGTAAGGTGAAGGGGGAACGCAAACTAATACAATCTTCACGATCCAGGTTGCACTTCAATTGAACGTTGATTTGTTCACCATCATTTTCTCGAAGTCTTGCTCTGAGAACTCCAACTAACATGACAACGAGAGGAAAGGAAAGACCCTAAAAGAATTGTTCTTCTCGGAGGTCGAACAACTCAGGAGTAACTCTCGGGATGAGACATAGCAACATCTCTTGAGCTGAGAGACGAAGCACAGATCTGAAGAAATGGAGTGAGATAGATGACGAGGGTTCACTAGGTAGACAACAACTTCACACTTAAGGTGGTAATCGGTTGTCAACGTAGCGAGGAGTTGAATTGCCATGATACCATAACGATGCACCTTACGGAAGGTGACTCGTAGATATATCCCCTTAAGTGGCAAAAAGAATTACCTTTGATTCAAAGATCATTGAAATTCTTTATACCAGCCTAAGGCAATCACAAGCGATCATTTGGAGGGGGTCGGTAGAATGGCATACTCGGACTTGGATGATGTGGATTATCTTGTTGAAGACAACGTAATGGATGAATTTGCTTATTACCGGAAATGGAAGAGACCCATGGTAGAATGGCACAATGGCGGTGCAAGCTGGGAACAGAATGCAAATGCTGGAAATGATTCTGGTAACTGGGGAAGAACCCAACAATAGAGAGTGAATTCACTGTTTGAAAAGGTCATAGCATTGCCGAGGGAACTGAGAGCATCCCAATTAGAGCCGATGATAACACGTAGCGCTTGTGCGTGCTTTCAAGAACTTGAGCATTTCCACAATCATCAAGGTTTTATCAACAACCGCGTCAAGGGTGCTGACAACACAACATACTACCATGATGAATAGCGATGGACGATGCAGATGCGAAGGAGGATAACACTTTCTCAGATTTCACCTTAGCGAGGCCAAGCAAAAATAAAATCTGGATGATCGACCGAGAGACATTTAGCACTCCGCTTCTAATGTTCTCCTTGATGTGCTAGCGTAACCCATTCATAGATATGGTTTGATATCTAGAACATCAAGTAAAAAGGTCGGACTTCGGGATCTCAAAATCCATAGGGCAACTAGGGAGTAAATCCTACGAAATCCCTATGGGGAGGTGGCCAACTTCTTCAATCAAGATACTACAATAATAAATCTTCCGGCTGGGTGTGTTGGCCACGACATCCACTTTACCGGTTATAGAGGGACCAATATTATAGTTCTTGGGAAATGCTCCAACCATCATATCTGCCTGAGATTCAGATCTGGTTGGTGTCAGGATATTCCAGACTCATCGAGTCTAGGAAGAAAAATGAAAGTTTGCAACACAAATCGACGAGATGATGTTGCGAGATTCTCGGGGAATGAACTACGATAGTAAGCTCCAAAACATGAGCTAGTTCTGCTACAAACATGTGAACACGTTGTCCCAGACAAGCATGACCACGTGGTAGTCTTATAATAAAACACTACCGAGTTCAGGTGGGGAACCATCAACGAGGATATCCAAAATCCTTGCATAAGGCATGCTCTTAAGAAGGAACTTCTTCTCCTTGAACAAATCAATCAGTGGCTTGGTGTGCTCGGAACACATATGGAATGAAGGTTGCAAGTCTCCAAACCACAGAATACTTCGCACGTATGCATGACTGACTTGGGATGATTCCAGAGGAAGCAAAACTAATTTTCTCAAATCCACGGCGGCAACTTTCACCAAATGCACGTGTATAAGAGGAAGTCACTCCTTTCATCAAACAAATACTTCATGAGCTAGCATGAAGATAATGCTTTCAAAAGTTTCCAACACTAGCTTAATGTTCAACAAAATCATGGAGGAGATAAGGATGTTGTCAATGGGCTCAACAACAATTCATCTAGGTTTCCTTTTAAAAGGAATTCCATAGTTAAGTGAACATGGTGATAGCATTGGTCAGACCAAAGATGTAATGGTGTATGCTCGAGGGATCAACCACGAACAAGACAACACTACGAGCATCGTTGGTACTGATTGATTTGACGATAGCCCACACTCAAATCAAAGAATTGATAAGATAATAGGTCCAGCAACTGATCACAGGGACCAATCAATGAAGATATCATCTTTCTTCAACACACACTACACAAGAATATCCCTTTGGAACAAACTAAGTTAGGCAAGCTTTTATCTTCCAATTCTCCAAGTTGTTGTCTAGCTTAACCAACTAGCTCAGGGATATCCAACACAAATTCTTGGAGAAAGGGTGGTTCACAAGAAACCAACTTGATCACGAGCTCAACATAACAGTCAGGGGACAACCTGGTAATACTTCCGAGAAGATATTCGGAAAATCACGAACCACCGGTATGTTACTAAGCTTGAGAACAATCTTGCTTTTGAGGGCAAGACGACATGATCAAATGAGTGAGGACTTGAAATAATTCCTAACTCATTGGTCGAGGAGTGCACCAGAAAGATGGACAAGATAGCACGATCAATCTTAGAATGATGATTCACTAACCAACATGCTAAGAATGAAATTATTATCCTTTAACTACCAAGCAACAAGGTTGCTAGGAGTATTGATTTCACACGCCATGATTCATTTGTCGACATTCCGGTTACAATAACACAGGAAACAAGGAATGAACAATGGCAAGAAGTATCATTGTACCAAGAGTTCATAGGATGGTGTGCAATTCCTATAACAATCTTGATATAAAATATGTAATACTCCAAGGTAAAGCAGAACAAAAGCTGGATTAGCAATTTGATCTGTGGAGCACAACTTCTTTGACCCAATCCTGGATAGGGAAGAGGTACTGGAGTTTGTTTCTCCTAGTCATTCCGCGATAGAATGGCTTGACGGACCACGAGAGTAATAGGCATCGATAAACGAACGCACGCATACTCTTGACTATCAATTGATAGGCGAGGGTCGGAAACAACTAAGATGGGACAACTCAAAAGAACATATGATTTTCTGAGTTGTGGATGCATGGATTAGCATGTCGAACGAAGTTCAACATATTTCTTCCGGATAACCCATGCAGAAAGGTAGAACTGGCAGAGCCACAATATATAATGAAGAACTCATCAAGAATAATCCTGTTGTGATATTTCAGTTCAACGAGGAACTTCTGCCATAAGTAGTTCATGGTATTTGGAAGAAGAAGATACCACGGACTTCAAGGACTATCACAAAGGTTACTAATATCCTAAAGGCACTAGCAATTACTATAAACATGAAGTAGGTAGAGTGAATCTCGGGTTCAAGAACCCAGGAACAGAATACCTATTACTAAGTAGCATCACGGGATGCTTTCGAGAATGATGGCCAGAATCATCACACTGGGAACACAAATCATGGCTAAATTACTAGATGATCCCCTAAGACACCTAGGGTCATAATAATATCTCCAACATATATGTCAAGGTAACGGAGTACCTCAACTCACTGATTAGTGTGGTTAATCTGGCCCAAAGGAACATTGAAACCAGAGGAAAAGGATTTTGCAAATGCGTCAGACTCTTTGGAAACCTGGGATGACTCGGACAGCATAACGGCTGTAAATGTTCAGAAAAGACTTGAGACATTCACAAAAATGGTAGCATAACCACTCAGAAGCACAATATCAAGGTCTCGAGATCAATAATTAACATACAGAGGTAGAAACTGAACTGAGGCTTAATCTAACAATCTTATGAGTCTACGGATTAGTAACGCATGATCCTGATAGAAAGAAGAGATAGCCTAGCTCTTAATCCCCGTAGGAAAGATAAGATGACTCAGATCAGAAGGGCATGAGGTATAAGGAGTAAAAAGAGCCTTACGTTCCATCCCACAATCAATTCCCTTATATAACTAAAGAATTTCTAGACTCAACTTCGACCAGTTTGGCTTGGTGATCCTACAGGCAGTCAAGCTCTGATACCAACGCTGTCAGGACCCCGACTCAATGCCACATCGATCTAGCATGTAACACCTCATATCACTTTGCGGCCTCACGCACGGTATTCCCACGGGTGTCGCCTTACCTTTACCCGGGACCGTTTGCGCCTTTTGGCACACGTATATGACAGTGTCGCTAGCATCTATATGATAAAGAGCCCGGGCTGACATGGCTAGTTGTAAACCCAAAGTGGCACAAACTTACAGGGACATGCATCCATGACCCAGCATCGAACGTGTCGGTCATCAGCGAGTGAATCCAGGCTGTAGCACTGGCTAGCAGGACTCCGGTGAACCGGGCTGTAGCGGGCTAACAGGACTCCAGTATTCATCGCGTGACATTTCCCCGAAGGGACAGACACAGGAACGAAGAAGGACACATGCCGGCCAGCCTAAGTGTTCCGGAGCAGTAGCAAGCTACCATGGCTCGGTGGAAACACTAGGAGACATTTCCCGGTAAGAGAGGCTACTAAAGATAAACAACTAGATGGTCAGATCCCACACATACCAAGCATTTCAATAACATACACACAATATGCTCGATATGTGCAAATACAACATGGCATCACAACATGACTCTACGACTCAAGTATTTATTCAATAGGCTCCGAGGAGCGAGATATTACAAACAGGGGTCTCACGACCCAACATTCAGAGCATACAAATCAAAGCACAAGCGGAAGCTATCATGTCTGAGTACAGACATCTATAAATGAAAAAGGCTGAGAAGCCTGACTATCTACCAGATCCTGTCGAGGGCACAAGATCGTAGCTGAGGTAACAAGCTAAACGTCGAAGTCCACGTGGAACTACTAGTGAGACCGAAGTCTCTCTGCAAAAACATAAAATAGGCAAACATGAGTACAAATGTACCCAGCAAGACTTACATCAGAACTAACTACATATGCATCATTATCAACAAGGGGGTGGTGGAGTTTAACTGCAGCAAGCCAGCTTTGACTCGGTGGCTATCCTAAACTACGACTGCAAGTAACTCTTTGAGGTGGCGCACACGAGTCCACATATTCACCATATCAATACACCACTATGGATCCGCTCCCGTCTCCCTACGAGAACGCCATCCATAGCACTCACGCTTATCTTGCATATTTTAGAGTATCCACTTTCACTTGTCTATGAACTGATATAAGCAACCCAGAAGTCCTTTTCCGCGGACACGGCTATTCGAATAGATGATGTTAACCCTGCAGGGGTGTACTTCTTCACACACGCTCTCACCACTTACCGCCGTTTACACGACATGTACTCGGCAACCTTCAAGCGGAAGCCCAACGTGGGTGTCGGCCACGGCCTACCTAAACACTCAAGTCTCTAGTCCAGGTTTATCGCCTATTCGGGTTCCATCCATGAGGAGATCCGGCCGGAGTTTCGCTCACAGCCCCAAACGATGTGAACAGGGTTCCGTGACACCAAACGGGCGCCCGGTTTACCCGGCCACGTGCCTACCGCATCACAGCCCACCCCTACGGTTAGCGCTGCGCACGGCCTCCAGCATACTACAAACACCAGAAACTACTTGCAACTCCTGGACAGAGGACAAGGGTGATTAAGAAGCCGAGAGGGTCCATTGGTTTCGGGCCCAATGCGTGGTAGTAGCTGAATCATGGATCACAAACACAGAACTCAGTTCCTGAGGATGGCTGCAATGAGACAACCCACCATGTACTCCTACATGGCCTCTCACCGCTACCTTTACCAAATCGTGTTCACACACTTAGCTCACACACAGTAGGACATGTTCACACGCCTCTGATTCATCCCCGATGAATCAGACCTGACTCAACTCTAAGCAGTAGCAGGCATGACAAACAAACAAGAATGAGTAGGCACAACAGGGCTCAACCAACTCCTACTCATGCTAGTGGGTTTCATCTATTTACTGTGGCAATGACAGGTCATGCAAAGGATAAAGGGGTTCAGCTACCGCAGCAAGTAACAGATGAATCGATGTTGTCCTAATGCAGTAAAAGAGAGCAGGAGCGAGAGAGTGGGATTTTATCGGAATGAACAAGGGGGTTTTGCTTGCCTGGCACTTCTGAAGATAACATTGAGTCTTCATCAGTGTCAACGATCACATCATCGGTACAACGTCTACCGAGGGAGAACAACACCGGCAAACACAGAAGAAACACGATCAATGCAATGCACAATATGATGCATGCTATGACATGGCAATATGAATGTGTTTTGGGCTAATGCAACTAGCAACAGATTAAATGAAGTTGGTTTGAATACAAGATTCAAATTCAAACTCCATATATGGTTATTTAAATGCCATTTAATTGATTTGTGCTAAACAGCAGCTATAAGTTGTTCTGACATGCATGAAAATGGTACAGATGGATTCCTTGAATTTTTCTGATAATTTTTCATATATAATTTATTTAATTTGGAGTTACGGTTAATTTTCTATGATTTTTAGAAGTTTTAGGCATTTTCTGGAATTTCCTGAATAATATTAAATCCAGAAATGATTATGGCGTCAGCACCACGTCACAGTGACGTCAGCAGGGTCAACTGGGCTGATCCGGGTCAAACTGACCAGTGGGGTCCACTGGTCAGTGACACAGTGCTGACTAGTGTCGTTGACAGGTGGGGCTAGGTCAATGGCCACGTCAGCAGAGTCAATGCTGACGGGTGGGTCCCACTGCTTATGAACTAATCTAAACAGAAAATAAAATTAACCTAAACAGGTCCAAGGGCCCACATGGCAGTGGCTTTAGGGGGGGTTAGTTAGTGCGTCATTAGTGCTAATGGTGGTGCCACGTCAGCGTCGCCGGATTAAGCACCGGCGACCACATCTCGCGGCGGAGGCTCGCCGGAGTTGCTCGGGCTCGCGCTACAGGCGGCAGTTTGCGACGCGGTTGGGTCCTACGAAGAGCTGGGGCTCGTGCGCATCCAGCGGTGGCAGTGAGAGGGCGCGAGGTGGTCCATAGCGGCGGCAGCGGCGAGCTGGGCGGCGACCGGAGCTCGGGTGTCGACGGAATCGACGACACGGCGCGCGGGAGGACCAGCGGTTTGCACCTACATGATCTACGGGAGCTCACGAACCCAACGGAGGCACGCACGTGACCATTTGGTCACCGGAGCCTCGTCGGCGACGACCTCGTGCGGCGGCGGCATGCGGGACTCGCGGTCATCGGCGTTGCAGCAAAAAATCGACCATGGGGAGAGGGGGAGATGACAGCGGGGCTCACAGGGATTCGAACGGCGCCGTCGTTGAGCTCGGGGAGGGACTGGGCGATGCAGACCGACGGGCGAAGTCCGACGGCAGATGCGGCGGTGACGAGCTCAGAGGCATCGTCATAGGGTGTCCGGCGGTGCTTGGCTTGGTGGGGAGGTCGAGGATGTCGTGACGGAGCTCCTGGGCTGCTCAAGGGGACGAGGGAGGGGCCATGGCCGCGGTGGTTCTCGTCGGCGGCGGCGGGCGCGTTCGGTGAGGAGAACAGAGGAGGGGGAGAGTGTTCGGGCAAGAGAGAGGGAGCAGTGAGGGAGGAAGAGGAGCGAGGGGACACGAGGCGTCGTCGTGGCATCGCTAGGGAGACCGGGGGAAGCAGGAGGTGGCCGGGGCATCGCCAGCGCTCGCCACCGAGCAGCTTCGGTGCGAGGGGGAGGAAGACGACGGGAGAAGGGTGGGCTGGGCCGCGCTGGGCCGGTCCTGTTGGGCCACCAGGTGGGCTTCACAGGTAAGTCCAGGTGGTTCTGCTCTTTTTTTTATAATTCTGTTCTGTTTTATCTTTTCTATTTTCTGCAATTTGTTTTTGATTTGATTTAAAATATCAAATCATTTTATAAAATCCCGGAAACAATTATGGGCGCTTTCTGAATTATTTCAGTGACCCTTAACAATTTCCAACATTTATTTGAACATTTAAATTATTTATAGTATTTAAATGCCCAAAGTCAAATACAATATGGTTTATTCAAAAATCCAAAAATGTCTTGGAAAAATATCCATCATCTCTGGATATGGTTTTCACCCTTTTCCAGTAATCATGAACATTTTTGCAAACCAATTTGGGTTCTTTGAAAATACTTTGAAGTGGAACCTATTTGCAATGCTTTGGTGCTAGGGCTTGGTCATCCCCATTTCAAATTTCATAAAATTTAAACATGTTGCGTGGATGCTAAAACAAAAACAAACAAGGGCTGATCTGGGGCTGTGACACATAACTCCTCATCCGTAGATCCGTTTTGCATGCATGATATATCAAAATGTTCATCTTGATGTGCTCTTCATTTTGTTCCATTGTGTCATGATTTTTTGAGTCCATCTTGATGCCCAAATGACCGATGCAAGAGTGCTATAAAGGGTTAGGTGCTGATTCTTAGTAGAGTATGAGCATTTGTCATTTTTGCTACATTTGTTGTGTGCTGCCTATGGGCATGAGCTCTACATGTGTTTTGGGCTATACCATGCCATCTTTACAGGGATGTATGCCATGTATTTTTGTGATCTTTGTGGTGACTAGCACAAGCATGCAAAGTAGCTCTCATAATATTGCTGATTTCAGGGACTTAGAATTTCACTAAGTCATTTCCCTGCTGTTATTTTTATGCCATGTATTCATGTTACTACAGAGAGATCCATGCTTCTTTTGAGTATGTTCAGTAAGGATGATTTGGACATATGGTCATGCTATATCCATCCATGCCCCTGCTTGCATTTATGGAGTGACCTACCATGACTCAATCTTGCTCTACTTTTGCTATAAAATGTTCCTGGCAGATTGTTTACGTGTTAATCAATTTTTGCCAAGGTTGTTGTAGTTGATACAAGCATTCTATAAACTTGTTCTTGCCATGGTTAGCTTCTTGAAGATGTATTCTTGTTGATGCTATGCTTATATTGTCATGCAATGCCTTGTGATGAGTGAATCGAGCTCGCAAAGATGCCTTCATAACTTTGTTTATGCCATGTCCAGTTTTCTGCTAACTCTGAATCTGTTAACAAAACTTGCTATGTTTACATGGGTGCCATCATATCTTCTGATCCTTTTTGGCTTATGGTCAGTAAGGGACTTTTGTTATATGCTTTGAGTAGATTCATTCCATGCCTTGCTTTTCTATGATATGTTCCTGTAGCATGTTGTTTGCTTGCTCTCAACATTGCTTCCTGATGTTAATTCCTGGCATGTTAGTATTTTCACTAAGTCTATGAAGCTGATATCTTTTGCACTTTTGCCGTGCTTGTTTGATCCTGCTATTGTGTGATTTAGCCGTAGCTAAGTGTTCATCTTTTGTCAATCATCTTAAGTAGATCACTGCCATGTGCTTGGTTGTTATGTTGTAGTGCAGTAGCTTAGTTTCTTGTTGCATTCTAGATGGCATCGTGCTGTTAATCGTAGAATTGTGCCATTATTGTTTTGCTTGCCATTTGCAAACCGTGCATCCGATTCCGGTGATCTTTATATCGGTTTCGACCAAAATCAACTCATCTTTCCAGCGGCACACTTGGTTTGCCAAGTTGATGCCTTGTTCATCCTTTTCCTTCCGGAGCACGCATATGCATTGCATATCACATCCTGCGTGTCATGTCATGTTTTGCATCATGTTGCTTGCGCATTGCACCGTGGTTGATTGTGTTTTTCTTTGCTTGTGTTCTTGCCTTGGGTAGATCCAGGAGACGAGTGCGTGATCGAGGAACCCGTTGAGTATGCTTACGAGGGTCAAGCTTTCGTCAACTCGAAGAACTTTGCAGGCAAGATGACCATACCCTCGAAATCACTTCTATCTTTGCTTGCTAGTTGTTTGCTCTATTGCTATGCCGCGATACCTATCACTTGCTATATCATTCTTCCCATATTGCCATGTCAAGCCTCTAACCCACCTTTCCTAGCAAACCATTGTTTGGCTATGTTACCGCTTTGCTCAGCCCCTCTTATAGCGTTGCTACTTGCAAGTGATGATGGAGTTTGTTCCATGTTGGAACATGATTATTGTTGGGATATCATTATTATATCTTGTTTACTTTAATGCACCTATATACTTGGTAAAGGGTGGAAGGCTCGGCCTTATGCCTGGTGTTTTGTTCCACTCTTGCCGCCCTAGTTTCCGTCATACCGGTGTTATGTTCCTTGATTTTGCGTTCCTTACGCGGTTGGGTTATAATGGGAACCCCTTGACAGTTCGCCTTGAATAAAACTCCTCCAGCAAGGCCCAACCTTGGTTTTACCATTTTCCACCTAAGCCTTTTTCCCTTGGGTTCCACGGACTCAAGGGTCATCTTTATTTTAAACCCCCGGGCCAGTGCTCCTCTGAGTGTTGGTCCAACTTGTTAGCCGCCAGTGGCCACCAGGGGCAACTCTGGGCTGGCCTACCGGAAGTTTGGACAATCTGGTGCACCCTGAGAACGAGATATGTGCAGCTCCTATCGGGATTTGTCGGCACATTGGGGTGGCTTTGCTGGTCTTGTTTTACCATTACCGAAATGTCTTGTAACCGGGATTCCGAGTCTGATCGGGTCTTCCTGGGAGAAGGAATATCCTTCGTTGACCGTGAGAGCTTGTGATGGGCTAAGTTGGCACACCCCTGCAGGGTTTTGAAACTTTCGAAAGTCGTGCCTGCGATTATGGGCAAACGGGAATTTGTTAATATCCAGTTGTAGAAAGCCTGACACTTAACTTAATTAAAATGAATCAACCGCCTGTGTAGCCGTGATGGTCTCTTTTCAGCGGAGTCCGGGAAGAGAACACGGTCTCGTGTTATGCTTGAACTTAAGTAGTTTCAGGATCACTTCTTGATCTTTATAGCTTCTCGACCGTGCTTTGCTTCTCTTCTCACTCTCATTTGCGTAAGTTAGCCACCATACATGCTAGTGCTTGCTGCAGCTCCACCTCACTACCCTTTCCTACCTTCAAGCTTAAATAGTTTTGATCGCGAGGGTGTGAGATTTTTGAGTCCCCGTGACTCACAGATTACTTCCAAAACCAGATGCAGGTGCCGATGATGCCAGTGCAGGGGACGCGACCGAACTCAAGTGGGAGTTCAACGAGGATTCGGGGCGTTACTATGTGTTTTTTCCGGACGATCAGTAGAGGAGCCCAGTTGGGGCGACCGGGGATCTATGCATTTGGGGTTGTCTTTCTTTATTTGGTTCCGTAGTTGGACCTTGATTGTATTCTGGATGATGTAATGCTATATTTATGTATTGTGTGAAGTGGCGACTGTAAGCCAACTCTTTATCCCTTCCTTATTCAGTACATGGGATGTGTAAAGATTACCCCTCTTGCGACATGCCAATTATGCGGTTATGCCTCTAAGTCGTGCCCCGACACGTGGGAGATATAGCCGCATCATGGGTGTTACAAGTTGGTAATCAGAGCCTTCCCCGACTTAGGAGCCCCCTGCTTGATCGAATCGCTGACGTTGTTGAGTCTAGAAAAATGTTTTGAGTCTTGTAGGATTATATATATAGGAGAGTAGGATTCTTTATACTCCTCAGTCCCTTCGTCGCTCTGGTGAGGCCTCCTGATGTAGAGTTTTAACTCTTCTCTTCTCAAATTTCATTAAAAAAATTAGGATCACGCGGGTATCTTGGAATCGTTCCGATGGTTTTGTGACGAGAACATTGTTCTTGGTGCCTCCTGACATTTAGGGGTTGTGGCAGTGTCCCAGGGAGTTGAGCTCCGAGGTGTTGTCGTCACAATTTCATCGTTGCAGTTCTGGAATACCTGAGTTTGCCGACATCGAAAATCTCATTTATGCAGTTGTTGGTGAGATAACCTCGACGCCACCCAGTACTGGGGCGGGAGTTCGGGAGTATTGCCATAACTCGTATAATGAATGCTTTTCGAAGGTTGAGGTAAATGATTTCCGAAGGTTTCTGGGTTATGTGTTGAAGTATGAATACAATTGGATGTAGGATTTGCTAGTTTTGGGTGAGATATTATGCTTCCCCTGTATCCCCAACACCTGATTGCATAACCAGAAAGTTTTGGGAGTTTCATAGGTGGGAATTCATGTAGCTCTAGTATTTCTTCCCGCAGATATTTGGTTTGTGATTGGGTAATCCTTACCAATTATTTGCTCATATCCGTACCTTGTTGTTTTATTCATCTATCTCTATCTAAGTGGCTTCTCAACCTTATGGAAGTGTGATCATTTACTTTGGAATTCATTCGTTCATTTTTGTTCGAATGTTAAGGATATATGTTGCAATTTCGATCCATTGATTCAGCTTGAATATATGTCTTTCAAGATGCTAACGGATGTCAACCTCTTCAGGATGACTCCTCCAACGCGTGAGAATCCGGAACCTCCGCCACCACCTCCACCTCTGGAGGCATGGCAAGCTGTCATGGCCGCCACCAACGCCAACACGCAGATGCTTATGCAACTCTTGCAAGAGCGCAACCAAGGAAATCAAGGCCAAGGCAACAATCAAGCTCAGTTTGCTACTCTCAGTCAGTTCCTCGCAAACCAGCCGAAGTCCTTCAGTAACTGTGTCGAGGCCACAGACGCTGATGATTGGCTTGTGGATATCTACAAACATTTTGAGTGTAGCAATGTCAGGCCTGAGGACTTTGTCAAGTTTGCTTCGTTCCAACTCAAAGACCAAGCTGCTGATTGGTATCAACAATACAAAGATTCCAGAGGAGGTCGTGTGATTACCTGGGATGATTTCCGCCGAGACTTCAAAGCTCACCACATTCCACAAAGTGTTGCTGAGAGTAAGCGTGAGGAGTTCCGCAATCTCAAGCAAGGCAACATGTCTGTTTACCAATACAACATCCTGTTTCAGAGGCTCGCT
Source organism: Triticum aestivum (assembly GCF_018294505.1). Lineage (NCBI taxonomy): Eukaryota > Viridiplantae > Streptophyta > Magnoliopsida > Poales > Poaceae > Triticum > Triticum aestivum. The sequence goes on from NC_057797.1 coordinate 225,605,251, forward strand.
CACTTTGCTAAACAAGACGTCCCTGATGAGAAGAGCATGATTTATCAATTCAGAGGTGGCCTCAGAGAAGATCTGCAACTAGCTCTCGTGCTTTTTGAGCCGACCAAGTATGATGATTTCTACAACATGGCACTAAAGTAAGAGGCCACTCAGCTCAAGTGTGATGCTTATAAGAAGAGAGTCAGGGATGCAACTCAATCGTCTTCTTCAACTCAAGTGGCAGCTAAGCAACAGAAATTCTGGTTGCCTCCTCCTCCTCCGTTCCGTCAGCCTTATCAGCAGAAGAGTAATGGTGGCAATGGATCTTCCCACCCACCCAACCCAAGCTATCAGAACAAAGCTCCGTCTCATGCTCCAAGGTCAAGTGCTCCTTATCACCGTCCGCTCTCAGAGGTTACTTGCAACAAGTGTCAGCAGAAAGGGCACTATGCGAACAAATGCTTCAACCAAAGGCGTCTTCCGCCTCCTCCTCCTATGAGATCTGCCAGCAATGCAGTGGTCAAGCATATCCCAAGTTTGCAAAGGTCAACATGATGAACGCAGCTCAGGCAGAGGACTCTTCAGAAGTGATCATGGGTAATCTTCTTGTTAATGATATTCCTGCAAAAGTTCTTTTTGACACTGGTGCATCACTTAGTTTCATCTCAAGACCATTTGCATCTAAGCATGAGTGGGTTTTCCAAGATTTGCCTAGTCCGTTAGCAGTTGTCTCACCGGGTAAATGCTTGTACGCAAGCTACATGGTTCCGGATGTTTCTAACAAGATGGGTGACTATAAGTTTCTGTCATCTCCAATTGTTCTTAGTAACTCGGATATTGATCTAATTCTCGGCATGGACTGGCTTTCTAAGCACAAGGCTCAGCTTGATTGTGCTGCCAGGCAGATTCAATTGACACACTCGTCTGAGGATGTGATCATCTATGCCACTTGTGACGATACCATTCGGCTATTTTCTCTCAATGAGAAGGGCGAGTTGAATGCCATCTCTCAGATTCCAGTCATTTGTGAATATCAAGACGTTTTTCCGGAAGAGCTTCCAGGAATGCCTCCTCACCGGCCAGTTGAATTCGTCATCGATCTTGAGCCTGGCACGGAACCTGTTTGCAAATGTCCTTACAAGCTTGGACCAGAAGAGTTGAAGGAGCTGAAGAAACAACTCGATGAACAAGAGCGTATGGGTCTGATCCGACCGAGTTCTTCTCCATGGGGTTGTGGTGTTCTTTTTGTCAAGAAGAAGGATGGAACGAAACGACTCTACGTCGACTACCGTCCATTGAACAAGAAGACAATAAAGAACAAGTACCCACTTCCCAACATCAATGAGCTTTTCAAACAACTCAAAGGTTCTCAAGTATTCTCCAAGCTTGACCTCCGTATGGGCTATCTTCAGATTCGCATTCGTGAACAAGATATCCCCAAGACAACATTCAGAACAAGTTATGGTTCTTATGAATACACTGTCATGTCTTTCGGCCTTCTCAATGCTCCTCCAACGTTCTCTCGCATGATGAACTTCATCTTCAACCCTTACACAAATGATTTCGTCTTGGTGTATCTCGATGATATTTTGGTCTTTTCAAAGAATAAGGAGGATCATGCCAAGCACTTGAGATTGGTGCTGGACAAACTCAGAGAACATCAGTTCTATACAAAGTTTTCAAAGTGCGGGTTTTGGCTCGATGAGGTTCTCTTCCTTGGGCATATCATCTCCACCAAGGGCATTGTTGTTAATCCTGAGAAGGTGTCTGCAATTGTGAATTGGGAACTGCCTCAGAATGTGAAGCAGCTCCGCAGCTTTCTTGGGCTTGCAAGCTATTGTCGCAGATTCATTGAGAATTTCTCTAAGATTGCAAAGCCTCTTTCCAACCTCCTCCAGAAGCATGTGAAGTATGTCTGGATGCCTGAATGCGACATTGCTTTCAACACCCTGAAAGAGAAGTTAGTCACAGCTCCAGTTCTGACTCCTCCTGATGAATCCAAACCATTTGAGGTTTTCTGTGATGCCTCCCTGCAAGGTCTCGGTGCTGTGTTAATGCAAGAGAATAAAGTTGTGGCCTATACCTCTCGCCGGTTGAAGCCCAATGAAAAGAACTACCTCACTCATGATCTTGAGTTGGCGGCAGTTGTCCATGCTCTTTTAACATGGAGACATCTCTTGTTGGGAAGGAAAGTGGACATCTTCACTGATCATAAGAGCCTCAAGTGCATCTTCACTCAACCCAACCTTAACCTCAAGCAGACTCATTGGGTCGAAATGATTCAAGAGTATAATCCGAGTATTGAATATACTCCAGGCAAGGCCAATGTCACTGCAGACGCTTTGAGCAGGAAGGCTTACTGCAACAACTTAATTCTCAAGCCCTTCCAACCGAACCTTTGTGAAGCTTTCCGCAAACTTCATCTCCAAGTTGTTCCTCGAGGATTTCTTGCCAACCTCCAAGTCTCTCCTACTTTGGAAGATCAAATTCTTGAGGCGCAACTTCTTGATGCAATGGTGAAGAAGGTGAAAATGGGATTGCCAAGAGCCAACCCAAGTACAAGTGATATCGCCTTGATGACAAAGATACTCTATTCTTCGAGGATCGAATTGTTGTTCCTAAAGGTGACTGAGGGAGTCCTGGATTAGGGGGTCTCCAGACAGCCAGACTATATCCTTTGGCCAGACTGTTAGACTATGAAGATACAAGATTGAATATTTTGTCTCGTGTCCGGATGGGACTCTACTTGGCGTGGAAGGCAAGCTAGGCAATATGGATATGTACATCTCCTCCTTT
>NC_057797.1:225608220-225627613 GCF_018294505.1 Triticum aestivum
AACCGGAGGGTTTTAGTCCGTAGGACAACATACAATCATACCATAGGCTAGCTTCTAGGGTTTAGCCTCTCTAATCTCGCGGTAGATCTACTCTTGTACTACCCATATCATCAATATTAATCAAGCAGGACGTAGGGTTTTACCTCCATCAAGAGGGCCCGAGCCTGGTAAAACATCGTGTTCCCTGCCTCCTGTTACCATCCACCTTAGACGCACAGTTTGGGACCCCCTACCCGAGATCCGCCAGTTTTGACACCGACATTGATGCTTTCATTGAGAGTTCCCCTGTGTCGTCGCCGTTAGGCTTGATGGCTCCTACTATCATCGATAGCGATGCAGTCCAAGGTGAGACTTTTCTCCCTGGACAGATCTTTGTGTTCGGCGGCTTCGCACTGCGGGCCAACTCGCTTGGCCATCTGGAGAATATCGAACGTTACGCCCCTGGCCACCAGGTCAGGTTTGGAAGCTTAAACTACACGGCCGATATCTGCGGAGACTTGATCTTCGACGGATTCGAGCCCCTGCCTTGTGCGTCACGCGGTCATGATGAGTACGATTTAGCTCTGCCATCGGATAGTGTTCAAGAAATCACACTGGCAGCCGCTCCGACCCTTAATTCAGAGCCAGTTGAGCCTCCCATGGATGGGCGGATAGACCCCGCCACAGAGGCCACATCCCCAACGGCGATCGAGCCGAATATCGATCTTCCCCTTCACAAGAGCCATGTTGTTAAACTGCCGGATACTTCTCCGACCATGGACTCCGAACCGCCTATGCCCGTTCCTATCGAATCCGGTTGGGCGCCGATCATGGAGTTTACCTCCGCGGATATCTTTCAGCACTCGCCCTTCGGCGACATACTGAATTCATTAAAGTCTCTCTCCTTATCAGGAGAGTCCTGGCCGAAATATGTTCGGCAGGATTGGGATACGAATGACGAAGAAATTCGCCGCCCACCCACCACCCACTTTGTAGCCACTGTCGATGACTTAACCGACATGCTCGACTCCGACTCCGAAGACATCCACAGTATGGACGACGATGCAGGAGACGAACAGGAACCACTGCCCACAGGGCACTAGACGCCCACTTCATCACATGATGTATACATGGTGGACACACCAAAAGAAGATGACGACGAGGAACGGAAGGACGCAATGAAGGGTTGTCCCCTCGAGAAGCATTCAAAGCGGCGACGTAAGCGCCGCTCCAAATCCCGCCTCGGCAGAAACAACGATCATATAGACCCAGCGTTAGAGCAGGGTGAACCATCGCCGGACCACGGCAACACGGAGAATCAAACCGAACAACCCGACTCTGTCAAAGATAATAGTCCGGACGACATCACACTGGATAGACACCCAGAGCAACAGAATGCCCATCCAAGGCTCGTTGCCACCGCAAGGAGTCTAAAAAAGCAGAAGCAAAGGCTCAAGGCCGCGGAAGACACACTCAGAATTAGATGGAGTAAAGTGCTCAACACAGCTGCGAAGTACGGAGGTAATCACCCCACCAAGAGCTACCCGAAGTAGAAGTTGCTACCTGAATTCGATGAGGAGGCCTTAGATCCCCTGCAACCAAAAATTAAAACGGCCATCTGGCCGAATAAACGACCTCACGACCAACATAGAGTGGCAAACACCGCCGCACGTAAGCCAATACGCGATCCACGCGAGGGCTCGCATCAAAAGGACGGTGCAACTAGATCCATCTATGGACCACGCAAGCGCGCTCCAGCATACGATGCAAGACAACAAACATCCGAACAACGCGGTACACCCAGATACAGGGGTGCCGCACACCCCCTATGTTTCACCAACAAGGTGCTGGACCATTAATTTCCAAAGGGATTCAAACCCGTAAACATAGAGGCATACGACGGAACAACAGACCGAGGGGTCTGGATTGAGGACTATATCCCCCATATCCATATGGCTCGAGGAGATGATCTCCATGCCATTAAGTATTTACCCCTCAAACTCAAAGGGCCAGCTTGGCACTGGCTTAAAAGCCTCCCCGAAAGCTCCATTGGAAGCTGGGAAGAGCTCGAAGACGCTTTTCGGGCAAATTTTCAAGGGACTTATGTCCGACCTCCGGACGCGGACGATTTGAGTCATATAACTCAACAGCCCAGAGAGTCAGCCCGAAAGCTTTGGAACAGGTTTCTTACTAAAAAGAACCAAATAGTCGACTGTCCGGACGCGGAAGCCTTGGCAGCTTTTAAGCATAGCGTCCACGACGAATGGCTTGCCAGACACCTCGGCCAAGAAAAGCCGAGAACAATGGCAGCATTAACAAGCCTCATGACCCGCTTTTGCGCAGGTGAGGACAGCTGGCTAGCCAGCTGCAGCACCAGCGACCCAAGTACATCCGAAGTTAGAGATGGAAATGGGAAATCACGACGCGGCAAAAATAATACGTGCCGGAATAAAGAAGACAGCCCGAAGAGCACGGCAGTAAACACCGGATTCAGAAGCTCTCGGCCAGGTCAGCAAAAGCCGCCCTCTAAAGGTAGCAGAGACGAACTGTCCAACTTAAACAAAATTCTGGACCAAATATGTCAGATCCATAGCACCCCTAGTAAACCCGCTAGTCATACCCACAGAGAATGTTGGGTCTTCAAGCAGTCCGGCAAGCTCAACGCCGTACACAAGGGGGAGGATACACCAAGCGAAGATGAGGATGAGCCTCTCAAGCAAGACACTGGGGAACAAAAGAAATTTCCACCATAAGTCAAAACAGTGAACGTGTTACATGTGATCAAGGGGAGAAACAAAGCGGCACTCCCAGAGAAATATGCCCAAGGGCCTATCACCGCGGAGTCCTGCCACTGGTCGTCTCAACCGATCACTTTCGACCATCGGGATTACCCAGCAAGTATCCAGCATGCAGGATGGGCTGCCTTGGTATTAGACCCAATAATTGACGGATACCATTTCACACGAGTCCTGATGGACGGTGGCAGCAGTCTAAACCTGATATATCAGGACACAATCCGCAAAACGGGGATAGACCCACTAAAAATTTGCCACAGCAATACTACCTTTAAAGGAGTAACGCCAGGCCCAGGGGCTCATTGCACGGGCTCCCTGCTACTAGAGGTTATATTCGGCTTCCCCGATAACTTTCATAGCGAAAATTTAACATTCCACATTGCTCCGTTCCAAAGTGGCTATCAAGCACTACTTGGACGCGAAGCTTTCGCTCGCTTTAATGCAATACCGCATTACGCTTCCCTCACGCTTAAGATGCCCAGTCCACGTGGCATCATTACAGTAACGAAAAGATTGAGCGATCCTTGCGCGCCGAAGAGAGTGTGACTGCCTTGGTAGCCACACACTAAAAACGGCCTCACCAACTAAAGCATTTGATAGGTCGTCAAGACCACGGACACGGTTAGACGAGTCTGGCACAACTATATGTAATTCACACAGGTTTGATAGGCCACACACCTATTACAAATACAAGGGGCTCAACGCGCGCAGACAAGTGGCAATTTTTACTCATCTTAAATTATACATGGTTTCTTTAAACCTACCTTTTTGCACGACAACTTTTCACCTAAGTTTCTCTCTTTTACAGATGACCATCGTGCTACACCCGTCCAGGATACGGCACAACGGAGACACAGGCACAGACGTGCAGGAGGGACCCTTTCCAAGGGTTCTTTTTAGATTAAGACCCTGCGTAAACCTTTTTTACTATCTCTTGTTAATACACATCCCTCGGATTCTCAGTACAATTGAGAAGGATGCTGGCGTCTTGGCATGTGGCCACGTCAGAATAATGCACATACCTGGACACCTGGGGCTTCTTACAAAGGGCACTGTTAGGCCCGGTTTACACCATAAAGACCGAATACCTTAGGGAGTGTTTGGCGTCGCGAGTGTGGCCTTATATGCATCAGCTCCGAATCATGTCTTTGGTCAAATGTTGGGTTTGCCCGGCTCCTGTGTTTTGCTGCCTTACGTTCCGCTCTATCGGCTAACGCAGCACCAGGAGAATTGCTGCGATTGTGCCCTGGTTCATCCGGACGAGCACCTCAGTAGAGAAAGCTGAAAACTGACTGTCATGATATAGCGTGAGACTGGTCAACCACTCGATGACCTATCGAAATGTTAGAATTCCTCCGCCTTAACGAAGGGCCGTTTCCCGGCCAGGCATGTACGCACCCTGAATTCGGATGAGTGCGGAGCCACCAGGGGCTATATAGTAGCCCCACTGTCAAACTCCTATGGCTAAGTGAAAGTGTTAAAGCACTATAGTCCGGTTGCCTAGTTCGCTGCGCCATCACCTCCTTATTAGGACCAAGACGTTGGATTAAGTGTGAATACGCGTCTTCTGCGAACACCCCCGCATTATATGCGTGGGAGCTGAAGCCAACGACTGCAATCTTTCAGGTTATACGCATGTATACATAAACGGCCGCACAGGAGGCATCATATTACTTTCGGGAAAAAGCATAAATACAGCCTTGATAAATTTCATAAAAACTTTGTTTTTACAATGGGAATACATGTCACTCAAACATAATATTCTTCGAGCACTGGGTCTCTATCAAACGAGCACCCTCAAGAACTTCTTCAAAATAGTGCTCGGCAGCCACTCGGCCTATGGCCGAACCCTGCGCCGCAATAGTGGTAGCATCCATCTCCGCCCAGTATGCTTTGACACGGGCAAGGGCCATCCGCGAGCCTTCTATACACGCCGACCTCTTCATCGCATTAATGTGCGGCACTGCTCCAAGGAACTGTTGCACTAAGCTGAAATAGTTGTTCGGCTTCGGTTTTTCCGGCCACAGATGATCTATGACGGACCTCATGGCAAGTCTGGACAATCTATTGAGTTCGGCCCATTTGGCTAGCCGATCAGTCAAGGGAAGCGGACGCTCTGGAACGTTAAACTGCGACCAAAATAGCTTGTCCACTTCACGATATGTCTGATCTCGAAAGTATTCAACCGCATCGACAGCACTCGCGGTCAAATCCAGATATGCGTCTGCCGAACTCCACAGCCGATCCAGAGGGACATACTGCGGATCTCCGAACTTCCTCCGCAGCAAAAAGGGCTTCCCAGCCACAATATCACCAGCTTCATGTATCTCTTCCTTCTTTGCCCTCATGGCAGAGCGGGTGTCTTTGGCCACCATCATGGCCTTTTCAAGGTCCGTCGCCTTTTCGCTTGGTTTTCTTCTTCAAGGAACCGGCAATGGTCGGAAGTGTCTTTTAACTTTACAGCCATCTTGGCCATCTTTTCTTTTCTCTCGCAATGCGCGGCCTTCTCGGCTCTTAACTCTTCGGCCGCCTTTAAAGCGGCCGCATTACTAATCCTTGTTTGTTCGTTGGCTCGGGCAAGTTCCGCCCGAAGGGTCTCCACGGCGGCAGCTCCATCTGCAGTCACAACATATTAAAGATACTGGCATCATGCTCCTCTTACTATGTGACATTGACTGTAAAAACATTACTTACCCTGTGCCTCGTCAAGCCGCTTGTTAACAAGCTCGATGTCGGCATCTGCCTCATCCAGTTGCCGCTTTAGTTCGGCAAACTCATTAGTCCGGCCAGCCACTGGAGCTCCCATCACCTGCACATAAAGCGGTATGGTTATTACTTGGGATTACGATCCTCTGTTTGCCGCCGTTCTCAACGACGACCTGAGTCTCAGGGGCTACTATCTACACAAGGCACACCTAAAAATGTGTGGTACTATCAAAAAGTATATCATTTCACGTACCTCAAAGCCCGTCAGTAGACTCATAAAGGCTTCATGCAATCCGCTTTCGGCGGACGAAATTCTTTCCATCACTGTACCCATCAACGTACGGTGTTCTTCTGAGATGGCCGCTCGCTCCAATAGCTCCCTTAGTATGTCCGACCGCATACCAGACGGTGCCGGACTCTTTTGTTTTCTCTCTTCAAGATCCGGACGCTGGGGACTTCGGGTGACTATAGGATTATCTTCTAGCCTCATCGGATCCGGAGAGGCCCTCCGCGACAACACTTCAAGGTCGCCCGCTTCTTGAGCGGGGGAGTCCGGGGGAGGCGTTTCGCTCTCCATCATCTCCGGAAGAAGATCCCCCGAAGACGAGCTCTGCTGAGAAGGGCTAAGATCCGAACTACAAGATAAACGCTTCGGTTATTTTCCTCGGAGGTAAGGTAGTATATCTCCACTATTAAAGTACTTTTTGATTACTTACAGCTTGTTGGAGGGCTGATCCTCGCGCGGACCTTGTGCGGCAAAAGCACCCTCCAAGGCAAGACCCTCTGGTGGAGACTTCTTCTCACGTGTGGAAGCCTCGGTTTCCAGATTTTCAGAGGTGGTCCTCTTCCTTCCTCGAAGCGAGAGAAGGTCAGATTCTTCCCCTTGGTTATCCTCCTTCATGGATGCGCTCATTCCCTCGGTTGGAATTGGTAACGATGGGGGCCCGCTTTCGACCTCATTATTCCCCCCTTTATCTTCCTTTGAGGGCTCCGGGCAAGGTGCTAACTCGAGCATCTTTTCCAGTATCGGATTCTCCAAACCCTCAGGAAGGGGGCCGAACACCGAATCATCTTCGCCCTTGTTAGCCAGTCCTTGTGAAAGAGTGATTTCTCAGAATGACGTCATGGTAAATGAAAGATGGTGTGTTCGGCTAAAGGATTTCTTACTTGGTCGGCGGTACGGTTGCTGCTTAGGCCCACGTCCTCGGTAGTATCCGGACACTCTATTTGGGGTCCGAAGAATGATTTGTACATCTCCTCGTGCGTCAGGCTGAGGAAATTCTGAAAAGTGCGTGACCCTTCTGGGTTGAACTCCCACATGCGGAGGGACCGGCGTTTGCAAGGCTGGACTCGACGAACCAGCATGACTTGCACCACTGTAACCAGACTGAAATCTCCTTCGAAGAGATCTTGAATGTGGCTCTGCAGTATAGGCACGTCCTTGGCTGGACCCCAGCTCAGTCCTCTGCTAATCCATGACATCAGTTGTGGTGGGGGGCCCGAGCGGAAAGCAGGGTAGCCACCCACTTGGCACTTCTGGGAGCTGTGATGTAAAACCACTCCCGTTGCCATAATCCGGACACCTCTGGAAAGGAACCTTTTAGCCACAGAGCTCCTGCTATCTTGCTTATTAATGCGCCTCCGCACGCTGCATACTGCCCCTCGACCATCTTTGGCTTCACGTCAAAGGTCTTGAGCCACAGGCCGAAGTGAGGGGTAATGCGGAGGAAGGCATCACACACGACAATGAATGCCTAGATGTGGAGAAACGAGTCCGGGGCTAGATCGTGGAAATCTAGCCCATAATAAAACACCAAACCCCTAACAAAGGGATCCAGGGTGAGGCCTAGGCCTCGGGGGAAGTGGGAGATGAACACAACGTTCTTGTTGGGTTCGGGAGTAGGGATGACCTACCCTCGGGCAGGCAGCCAATGCAAAACCTCGGTGGTCAGGTATCTGGCCTCCCTCAACTTCTTGATATCCTCTTCCGTAACGGAGGAGGGCATCCACCGGCCTTGAAGGCTAGATCCGGACATGATTGAAGGTCCGAATCACCTGACCTGGGATTTGGGTGTTAGAACTCGAGGCGGGGGAAGGATTTGATTGAGCATGGGAGGGAAAAAAGTAAAAGCCTTGTCCCTTTATAAAGAGGGTGAATACCAAGCGTCCTCTCCGTAGCCGTTTGGGACTTGCCTATAATCTAGGAGTCCTAGACACGGTTGGGTTACCCACAACTGTATTGATGAGAATCCCGTAATAAGGGGGACACGATCTCTGCTTTGACAAGACGTGTCAAAAAACTGCCTCGCGTTATGTGTGAGGCTAGTTAAAGGAAACGGTTCGAATAATCACCGGGCCATGGCATAATGTCGTGCTGCCAAAACAAGTCAGCAAATTGGATTTGTGGAAATATTATTCTCTCTACGGTGGTATATAGAACTTATTTTGCAGGTTCAGACACTATCCTTGTATTCAAATTCTTCCGTGGTGTATTCGGAGGAGGAACCCGCCTTGCAATGCCGAAGACAATACTGCGTGCCGGACTCATCGTCATTGAAGCCCGGTTCAGGGGCTACTGAGGGAGTCCTGGATTAGGGGGTCTCCGGACAGCCGGACTATATCCTTTGGCCGGACTATTAGACTATGAAGATACAAGATTGAAGACTTCGTCTCGTGTCCGAATGGGACTCTACTTGGCGTGGAAGGCAAGCTAGGCAATACGGATATGTACATCTCCTCCTTTGTAACCAACCTTGTGTAACCCTAGCCCCCCCCCCCCCGGTGTCTATATAAACCGGAGGTTTTTAGTCCGTAGGACAACATACAATCATACCATAGGCTAGCTTCTAGGGTTTAGCCTCTCTGATCTCGCGGTAGATCTACTCTTGTACTACCCATATCATCAATATTAATCAAGCATGACGTAGGGTTTTACCTCCATCAAGAGGGCCTGAACCTGGGTAAAACATCATATTCCCTGCCTCCTGTTACCATCCGCCTTAGACGCACAGTTCGGGACCCCCTACCCGAGATCCGCCGGTTTTGACACCGACAGTGACCTTCGTAAAGTCATTATGTACGAGGCTCACAATTCACTCCTATCTATTCATCCTAGAAGTACAAAGATGTACCATGACCTCAAGCAGTCGTATTGGTGGACTCGAATGAAGCGATAAATTGCTCAGTTCGTGAATGAATGTGATGTCTGCAGAAGAGTGAAAGCAGAACACCAACGGCCAGCTGGTCTCCTCCGACCTCTTGCCATTCCAGATTGGAAGTTTGATCATATTGAGATGGACTTCATGACTGGATTTCCCAAGTCCAAGCGTGGAAATGATGCTATCTTTGTTGTCATCGACAAGCTTACAAAAGTGGCTCATTTTCTTCCTATCAAAGAATCTATCACAGCAGCTCAGTTGGCAGAGCTATATACCTCCAGGATTGTCTCCTTGCATGGCATTCTGCAGTTAATATCTTTAGATCGTGGAAGCATCTTTACTTCTAAGTTCTGGGATTCCTTCCAGAAGGCCATGGGCACTAGCATCCACTTCAGCACAGCCTTCCATCCTCAAACTAGTGGACAAGTCAAGCGAGTAAATCAAATTCTGGAAGATATGCTCAGGGCTTGTGTCATTTCTTTCGGTATGAAGTGCGAAGATTGTCTTCCATATGCTGAGTTCTCCTACAACAATAGCTTCCAAGCGAGTTCGGGCAAGGCCCCATTCGAGATTCTCTATGGCAGAAAATGTCGTACTCCTCTTAATTGGTCAGAGACTGGTGAATGCCAACTTCTTGGCAATGACTTAATCACAGAGGCTGAAGAAATGTGCAAAGTCATCCGTGAAAATCTCAAAGTCGCGCAATTGCGCCAGAAGAGTTACTATGATAGCAAGCATCATGACTTGGCTTTCGAGATAGGAGACCATGTCTACCTCCGCGTCTCTCCAATGAAAGGTACTCGTCGCTTCGGTATCAAAGGGAAGCTTGCCCCTAGATACGTGGGTCCTTTCAAGATCATTGGCAAAAGAGGCGATCTCACCTATCAACTTGAGCTTCCACCCAACTTTGCAAATGTGCACGACGTGTTTCACGTGTCTCAACTTCACAAGTGCTTCAAGACTCCTGACCACACCATCAACTTCGAAGAGATTGATCTCCAAGAAGACCTGTCTTACCATGAGCATCCCGTTGCTATTCTTGAAGAAACTGAGCGCAAGACTCGCAACAAGTCTATCAAATTCCTGAAAGTGAAGTAGTCACATCATTTCGACCGAGAAGCCACCTGGGAACGCGAGGATCGCCTCCGTTCCGAATATCCGGAGTTCTTTCAGTCCTAGATCTCGGGATGAGATCCTTTCATAGTGGTGGAGTGTTGTAGCACCCCGGATGTAACTTACCATATTTGTACTCCGGCTCTTGCCATTTTCGGCTCTAAGTTATGAGATTCGTGGTTGGGTTCTTGTCTTTGTTTTGCATTTTGTTCATGTCATGCATATCATATCATGTCATCATGTGCATCGCATTTGCATACGTGTTCGTCTCATGCATCCGAGCATTTTCCCCGTTGTCCGTTTTGCAATCCGACACTCCTATGTCCTCCGGCGCCCCCTTTTGCCTCTTTCATGAGCGGGTGTTAAACATTCTCGGAATGGACCGAGATTTGCCAAGCAGCCTTGGTACACCACCGGTAGACCGCCTGTCAAGTTTCGTGCCATTTGGTGTCTGTTTGATACTCCAACGGTTAACCGGGGAAATGTAAAGGCCTCGTGTGTGTTTCAGCCCAACACCCCTCCAAAGTGGCCCAATAACCCATCCAAGCCCCCTCCATCCTCTCAGCCATTCGATCACGACCGCGTGTCCGAAAACCGCACTCCATTTGGACACTCCAAACTCCTCCTATGTAGAAATAAGTGATCCCCTCTCCAAATTCGCGGTCAAAACCCTACCCTAACCATCCTCGCCGCCACCGGACGCGTCTGAGACGGCCGGACGTGTCCGCGCCGCCGCCCGCATCCAACCCCGCGCCGCCACATGGCACCGAACCACCTGCCGCCGCCGCGGCCCGCGAGCCCGCGTCGCCCGGCCGCTCCCCCGCGCGTCCCCGCTCCCGAGGACGGCGAGCGCCGCCGTCGCAGGCCTCCTCCGCCGCCCGGCTAACCCCCGCGCCACCGCCGTTCTCCCTCTCCGCCGCCTCGCCGGTCACTGCTACCCGTGCCTCGCTGGCATCGCGCTTCCCCACCACCGCGCCGCGCCGGATCCAGCCAGATCTCGTCGCCCCGAGCTCACTGGCGTCTTCCTCCACTACTCCGGCCTGTTTGGTAACGTAGCAGAATTTTAAAATTTTCTACGCATCACCAAGATCAATCTATGGAGTCATCTAGCAACGAGGGAGAGAGGAGTGCATCTACATACCCTTGTATATCGTGAGCGGAAGCGTTCAAGAGAACAGGGTTGATGGAGTCGTACTCGTCGTGATCCAAATCACCGATGACCAAGTGCTGAATGGACAGCACCTCCACGTTCAACACACGTACGGTTGGAAGATGTCTCCTCCTTCTTGATCCAGCAAGGGGGAAGGAGAGGTTGATGAAGATCCAGCAACACGACGACGTGGTGGTGGAAGCAACGGTGATCTCGGCAGGGCTTCGCCAAGCGCAGGGAGACGGAGGATTGTCACGGGAGGGAGAGGGAGAGGCCAGGGGCTTGGGTGCAGCTGCCCTCCCTCCCCCCACTATATATAGGGTTCCTAGGGAGGCGCCGGCCCTAGGAGATTCAATCTCCCAAGGGGGCGGCGGCCAAGGGGTGCCTTGCCCCCCAAGGCAAGGGTGGCACCCCCACCCCTAGGGTTTCCAACCCTAGGCGCAGGGGGAGGCCCAAGGGGGGCGCACCAGCCCACTAGGGGCTGGTTCCCCTCCCACTTCAGCCCATGGGGCCCTCCGGGATAGGTGGCCCCACCCGGTGGACCCCCCGGGACCCTTCCGGTGGTCCTGGTACAATACTGATTACCCCCGAAACATTCCCGATGGCCGAAACTTGACTTCCCATATATAAATCTTCACCTCCGGACCATTCCGTAACTCCTCATGATGTATGGGATCTCATCCGGGACTCCGAACAACTTTCAGGTTACCGTATGCTAATATCTCTACAACCCTAGCGTCACCGAACCTTAAGTGTGTAGACCCTACGGGTACGGGAGTCATGCAGACATGACCGAGACGCCTCTCCGGTCAATAACCAACAATGGGATCTAGATACCCATGTTGGCTCCCACATGGTCCACGATGATCTCATCGGATGAACCACGATGTCGAGGATTCAATCAATTCGTATACAATTCCCTTTGTCAATCGGTACGTTACTTGCCCGAGACTCGATCGTCGGTATCCCAATACCTAGTTCAATCTCGTTACCGGCAAGTCACTTTACTCGTACCGTAATGCATGATCCCGTGATCAACCACTTGGTAACTTTGAGCTCATTATGATGATGCATTACCGAGTGGGCCCAGAGATACCTCTCCGTTATACGGAGTGACAAATCCCAGTCTCGATTCGTGCCAACCCAACAGATACTTTCGGAGATACCTGTAGTCTACCTTTATAGTCACCCAGTTACGTTGTGACGTTTGGCACACCCAAATCACTCCTACGGTATCCGCGAGTTGCACAATCTCATGGTCTAAGGAAATGATACTTGACATTCAGAAAAGCTACAGCAAACGAACTACACGATCTTTGAGCTATGCTTAGGATTGGGTCTTGTCCATCACATCATTCTCCTAATGATGTGATCTCGTTATCAATGTCATCCAATGTCCATAGTCAGGAAACCATGACTATCTGTTGATCAATGAGCTAGTCAACTAGAGGCTCACTAGGGACGTGTTGTGGTCTATGTATTCACACATGTATTACAATTTCCGGATAACACAATTATAGCATGAACAATAGACAATTATCATGAACAAAGAAATATAATAATAACCATTTTATTATTGCCTCTAGGGCATATTTCCAACAGTCTCCCACTTGCACTAGAGTCAATAGTCTAGTTACATTGTGATGAATCGAACACCCATGCAGTTCTGGTGTTGATCATGTTTTGCTCTAGGGAGAGGTTTAGTCAACGGATCTGCTACATTCAGGTCCGTATGTACTTTACAAATCTCTATGTCTCCATTTTGAACACTTTCACGAATGGAGTTGAAGCGGCGCTTGATATGCCTGGTCTTCCTGTGAAACCTGGGCTCCTTGGCAAGGGCAATAGCTCCAGTGTTGTCACAGAAGGGAGTCATCAGGCCCGACACATTGGGTATGACTCCTAGGTCGATAATGAACTCCTTCACCCAGACTGCTTCTTGTGCTGCCTCCGAGGCTGCCATGTACTCCGCTTCACATGTAGATCCCGCCACAACGCTCTGCTTGCAACTGCACCAGCTTACTGCCCCACCATTCAAAATATACACGTATCCGGTTTGTGACTTAGAGTCATCCAGATCTGTGTCGAAGCTAGCATCGGCGTAACCCTTTACGACGAGCTCTTCGTCACCTTCATAAACGAGAAACATATCCTTAGTCCTTTTCAGGTACTTCAGGATATTCTTGACCGCTGTCCAGTGTTCCATGCTGGGATTACTTTGGTACCTTCCTACCAAACTTACGGCAAGGTTTACATTAGGTCTGGTACACAGCATAGCATACATGATAGACCCTATGGCCGAGGCATAGGGGACGACACTCATCTTTTCTCTATCTTCTGCCGTGGTCGGGCATTGAGCCGTGCTCAATCTCGTACCTTGCAATACAGGCAAGAACCCCTTCTTTGACTGATCCATTTTGAACTTCTTCAATATCTTGTCAAGGTACGTACTCTGTGAAAGACCAATGAGGTGTCTCGATCTATCTCTATAGATCTTGATGCCTAATATATAAGCAGCTTCTCCAAGATCCTTCATTGAAAAACACTTGTTCAAGTAGGCCTTTATGCTTTCCAAGAATTCTATATCATTTCCCATCAACAGTATGTCATCCACATACAATATGAGAAATGCTACTGAGCTCCCACTCACTTTCTTGTAAATGCAGGCTTCTCCATAAGTCTGCGTAAACCCAAACGCTTTGATCATCTCATCAAAACGAATGTTCCAACTCCGAGATGCTTGCACTAGCCCATAAATCGAGCGTTGGAGCTTGCACACCTTGTCAGCATTCTTAGGATCGACAAAACCTTCCGGCTGCATCATATACAATTCTTCCTTGAGGAAACCATTAAGGAATGCCGTTTTGACGTCCATTTGCCATATCTCATAATCATAGAATGCGGCAATTGCTAACAGGATTCGGACGGACTTCAGCTTCGCTACGGGTGAGAAAGTCTCATTGTAGTCAACCCCTTGAACTTGTCGATAACCCTTAGCGACAAGCCGAGCTTTATAGATGGTCACATTACCATCCGCGTCTGTCTTCTTCTTGAAGATCCATTTATTTTCTATGGCTCGCCGATCATCGGGCAAGTCAGTCAAAATCCATAATTCGTTTTCATACATGGATCCTATCTCGGATTTCATGGCCTCCAGCCATTTGTCGGAATCCGGGCCCGCCATCGCTTCTTCATAGTTCGAAGGTTCACCGTTGTCTAACAACATGATTTCCAAGACTGCGTTGCCGTACCACTCTGGTGCGGAACGTGTCCTTGTGGACCTACGAAGTTCAGTAGTAACTTGATCTGAAGTTTCATGATCATCATCATTAACTTCCTCTCTAGTCGGTGCAGGCACCTCAAGAACATTTTCTTGAGCTGCGCCACTTACCGGTTCAAGAGGTAATATTTCATCAAGTTCTACTTTCCTCCCACTTATTTCTTTCGAGAGAAACTCTTTCTCTAGAAAGGACCCATTCTTGGCAACAAAGATCTTGCCTTCGGATCTGAGGTAGAAGGTATACCCAACAATTTCTTTAGGGTATCCTATGAAGACGCATTTTTCCGACTTGGGTTCGAGCTTTTCAGGTTGAAGTTTCTTGACATAAGCATCACATCCCCAAACTTTTAGAAACGACAGCTTAGGTTTCTTCCCAAACCATAATTCATACGGTGTCGTCTTAACGGATTTCGACGGAGCCCTATTTAAAGTGAATGCGGCAGTCTCTAAAGCATAGCCCCAAAATGACAGTGGTAAATCGGTAAGAGACATCATAGATCGCACCATATCCAATATAGTGCGATTACGACGTTCGGACACACCATTTCGCTGAGGTGTTCCAGGCGGCGTGAGTTGTGAAACTATTCCACATTTCCTTAAGTGTGTGCCAAATTCGTGACTCAAGTATTCTCCTCCATGATCTGATCGCAAGAACTTGATTTTCCTGTCACATTGATTTTCAACCTCACTCTAAAATTCCTTGAACTTTTCAAAGGTCTCAAACTTGTGTTTCATTAAGTAGACATACCCATATCTACTCAAGTCATCAGTGAGGGTGAGAACATAACGATAGCCACCGCGAGCCTCAACACTCATTGGACCGCACACATCAGTATGTATGATTTCCAACAAATTGGTTGCTCGCTCCATTGTTCCTGAGAACGGAGTCTTGGTCATTTTACCCATGAGGCATGGTTCGCACGTGTCAAATGATTCATAATCAAGAGACTCCAAAAGTCCATCTGCATGGAGCTTCTTCATGCGTTTGACACCTATGTGACCAAGGCGGCAGTGCCACAAGTATGTGGGACTATCATTATCAACCTTACATCTTTTGGTATTCACACTATGAATATGTGTAGCATTACGCTCGAGATTCATTAAGAATAAACCATTCACCATCGGAGCATGACCATAAAACATATCTCTCATATAAATAGAACAACCATTATTTTCGGATTTAAATGAGTAGCCATCTCGAATTAAACGAGATCCTGATACAATGTTCATGATCAAAGCTGGCACTAAATAACAATTATTGAGGTTTAAAACTAATCCCGTAGGTAAATGTAGAGGCAGCGTGCCGACGGCGATCACATCGACCTTGGAACCATTCCCGACACGCATCGTCACCTCGTCCTTCGCCAGTCTCCGTTTATTCCGCAGCTCCTGCTTTGACTTACAAATGTGAGCAACCGCACGGGTATCAAATACCCAGGAGCTACTACGAGTACTGGTAAGCTACACATCAATTACATGTATATCACATATACCTTTAGTGTTGCCGGCCTTCTTGTCCGCTAAGTATTCGGGGCAGTTCCGCTTCCAGTGACCACTTCCCTTGTAATAAAAACACTCAGTCTCGGGCTTGGGTCCATTCTTTGGCTTCTTCTCGGCAGCTTGCTTACCGGGCGCGGCAACTCCCTTGCTGTCCTTCTTGAAGTTCTTTTTACCCTTGCCTTTCTTGAACTTAGTGGTTTTATTCACCATCAACACTTGATGTTCCTTTTTGATTTCCACCTCCGCTGATTTCAGCATTGAATATACCTCAGGAATGGTCTTTTCCATCCCCTGCATATTGAAGTTCATCACAAAGCTCTTGTAGCTCGGTGGAAGCGACTGAAGGATTCTATCAATGACCGCGTCATCCGGGAGATTAACTCCCAGCTGAGTCAAGCGGTTATGCAACCCACACATTGTGAGTATGTGCTCACTGACAGAACTATTTTCCTCCATCTTACAGCTGAAGAACTTGTCGGAGACTTCATATCTCTCGACCCGAGCATGAGCTTGGAAAACCATTTTCAGCTCTTCGAACATCTCATATGCTCTGTGTCGTGGAATTGTCACGGCAGATGTCCTTAGTTTCAGGACTTAGTCACGAGGCCAACGCATCTATGTGGTAGCTTGAGAGGGGTTGAGCGGGACGAGAGGCACGATGTTTTACCCAGGTTCGGCCCCTCACGGTGGAGGTAAAAGCCTACATCCTGCTTCATTGATATTGATGATGATGATCACGGTTACAAGTGTGCTCTATCTCGAGAGCTATTGTCTAAACCTAACTTGTCCAACTTGTGGAACTTGTGTATCCTCTCCCCTTTGGGGAGCCCTGCCCCTCCTTATATATGTTGGAGAGGCGGGTTACATGTAGAGTCCTATTAGGATTAGGACTAGTCTATCTCTAATACAAACCGGATACAAGTCCAGGTCTTAAATCCTTGTAAGATAAACGTTCCTCATGCCTTTCCTCTTAAACCGGCCCACCATTAAACGTGAACCGGCCTTCTGGGCCTTGGGCCTTGTCATCCATCTGTCCCGCACGCCGGATCACTAGTGAGTCATAATGACCAGGTGGGTTGCTTGTAAACCGCCAGGTCAGGGCGGGTCGCCAGTAACTCGCCAAGTGTCAGCGGGGTCTTCAGATAAACCGCCAAGTCCTGGCCGGGTTAACTTCCGGACGGTTTACGCTGCGGGGTATATCCCTGACATTAGCCCCCAAGTTTAGCTTGGATTTATTCATGGTAAACTTATGCTGCAAAATAAACACAAGAACAAATTTGACAGGTTATGCTCCGGGTTAAGAATATTTCTAAACCGGTACCTGATCATCCTTAAGTCCTTGTTATTTCCTCCTTCTGAGAAATCTGGGTCAACAGACCAGCTTTATAATCAATTTGCCGACCTTGGTTTGTCACCGGAAATATCATGAAGAATAAATCCTTTGACTCAGCTCCCAAAGCGCCGGTTTAAGAAATATGGGTCTGAAAATACTTATCTGATATTCAACCAGTTTGAAGATGTAAAACTTGCCGGTTTAATATTACCAAAATAGCCGGTTTATAAGTACTGATGGCGCCGGGTCATAATTGTTGTCGACACCGGGTCATGTAATTGATCTTCCTGATTTACTCAAAACTGATAAAATGAAGATGTTCCTCCTTTATATGCATAATACCTGTAGCCCCCAAGTCTTAAGAGGAGAACATAGTGATAACTTAAGACTTGCTCCAATAAGTGTTTCAACCTTGAAGAAATCCGTTTTGTTCATCTCAATTATATAAACTGAATACTCCATATATGTAGCCCCCAAGTGCCGGTTTGTCATGCTTGCAGCAACCTGGGACTTGTAATTGCTTATAAAAACTTCAATTAGTGTAGCCCCCAAGGGCCAGTTCAGTAAGATAATATTGAGCTGGGACTTTATATATACTTCATTGAAAATAACATCATATGATGTAACTCCCATCATGGGGCTTGAACCCAAGTCCACAAGGTTAAGAGCTTTGTGCTTTACCCACTGAGGAGTGGACCCTTCAATATAATGGATAAAAACTTGTGTACCTTGAATTGTTGACAGGAGCAATTGGTAGCCCCCAAGGGCCGGCTCATTATAATATGATGAGTCGGGTCTTCTAAAAATGACTTGGCATTAGTCCCCCAAGTGTCATGATGCATGCTTGCAGCGACATGAGACTTGCATGTAATCTCGATTTGAATAATGTAGCCCCCAAGTGCCGGGTTGTAAGCCTGCAGCGACTCGGGACTATTCCTTCCATTGTAGAATAAATAATATCCTTTGATAAAATAGTAGACATTGCGCTATAGCGACTTTGAAAACTCAATAATACTGGTTATTAATAACCATAAAAATCCAGCCATGTTGGCTATTCAAGATAATATAATCCGGTGAAAACCTTATTCATTCAATATCATAATGAAAATTTAGCCAAGTTTGGCTGTTTGAATAATATAACCCAATGATTTATAAGCGCATAATTCTGATGGCGCAATCCAAATATATATACACTGGTGACTTATAGTCCAAAAACCAGGTCGCTTTAACAAACCTGTTTCTGCATACAACAAGTTTAAAGTGTCCTGGCGGTTTACCGCCGGACAGGTCATAATGCCCAATATATAACCCGGGTTTATAACCAAGGCTGCACTTAAAAACATGAAATATATCATACCTGTGACATTGAATCACATCGTTGGTTTACCAACTTTTTGTAGTAAGAGTGATAACCCCAATCTTGGAGTAATGATAACTCCTTTCATATTGTACCGGTTTATGATGAAACCGTACCGGGTTTGTGATAAACACCGGTTTATTCCATAATAGGATGGTAACAGAAAATCAAACCGAGCAAATAGTCTCCGGATTAAAATAGACTGTGTTCCGTCAATTGATAGTTTGAACCGGCTTAAAACTTTGTCGGTTTAAAAAACGCAATAAAAAGAAAGAAATATCTTTCAAAGAAAAATGTGAAGCAAAGGAAACGAACAAACCGTTTGCAAAAAGAGGCTTATTTGAGCTGATCAGATGGTGTTACCATGGTCGGACATGACCAAGCTCCCGATAGGTGTAGCTATGGTTCAAGTGTAACACCCCGGATGTAACTTTCCCAATTTGTACTCCAACTCTTGCCGTTTCCGGCGTTAAGTTATTTTATTTTCTCGGGTTCGGGTTTTTGTCTCCGTGTGTTGTTGTCGTTGTCATGCATCTCATATCATGTCATCATGTGCATTACATTTGCATACGTGTTTGTCTCATGCATTCGAGTATTTTCCCCGTTGTCCGTTTTGCATTTCGGCGCTTCGTTCTCCTCCGGTGGTTATTTCTAGCTTTCTTTCGTGTGTGGGGATTAAACATTTCCAGATTGGACCGAGACTTGCCAAGCGGCCTTGGTTTACTACCGGTAGACCGCCTGTCAAGTTTCGTATCATTTGGACTTCGTTTGATACTCCAACGGTTAACCGAGGGACCGAAAAGGTCTCGTGTGTGTTGCAGCCCAACACCCCTCCAATTTGGCCCAAAACCCACCTAAACCTGCTCCATCATCTAGAGCATTCGATCACGATCGCGTGGCCGAAAACCGCACCTCATTTGGACTCTCCTAGCTCCCTCTATGCCTATAAATAGACCCCCCCCCCCCGAAATTCGGATCTCTTTCTCCCACGAAACCCTCAAAAATCCACCTCGCGCGCACCG
>NC_057797.1:225628021-225644022 GCF_018294505.1 Triticum aestivum
GCGGGAGCCTCGCCCAGCCGCCTCCCCGCGCCGCCTCGCCTTCCCGTCGCCGGATCCGGCCGGGAGAGGCCGGGGCGACCTCCCCCTCGCCTCCCCGCTGCTCCGTCAAGCTCGCCGGAGCCGAGGGAGCTCGCCGGACTTGCCTCGGGCCGCATGCCCGACGAAACCCTAGATCTGTCCCGGAGAGGTTGTTTTTTTTCTTCTAAGTCCGAAAAATTCCAGATCCAAGTGCTCATGTTCATAGCCTCGTAAATTTGCATCCGTAGCTCCGATTCATGCATATAGCATATCAAAATGTTCATCTCAGAGAGTACATCATTTCATTCCATTGCATCATTTTCATTTGAGTTCATCTTGATGCCCGAAATGCTGTTAGAAGAGGGCTACTTGAGATAATTGTCAGATCTGCTACTCCATTTAGGTTTTTGTCATTTTTGCGATGATTAATGTGTGCATGATATGCCCTGATGCTCTACATATGTTTTGTTAAGGGTTTTGTCATCTTTCCAGAGGTGCAACCCATGTATTTTTGTGATGTGTGTGGTGACTAGCACAAGCTTGCAAAGTGGTGCACTTGTTAATTCTGTTTTCAGGGACTTAGCATTTCCACTAAGTCCTTGATCTGTTTATCTCATGATGCCAAATGTTCATGTTGTTTCCTAGTGATCCGTGCCTCTTTTGAGGATGATCAGTAAGGATGTTTTGTTAATCTTGTAGTGCTCTATCCATCCATGTCTTTGTTTGCATTTATGGAGCACCCTAGCTTGAGTCAATCGAGCTCTACTTTTGCTACTTTGTGAATCTGGACAGATTGTCAACTTGTTTGCAATTTTGCCGATGATGTTGTAGTTGATCCGTGCATGCTATGCTTTTGTTCTTGCCATGTCTAGCTTGCATTTTGTGTGTTCTTGATGGGTGTATGCTTAGTTTTTCATGACTTGCACCGTAGTGAGTGCATCGAGCTCGTAAACATGCCTACTTGATATCTATTTTCAGCATGCTCCAGTTTTTACTAAGTCTGAAAACTGATTATGTTTTTGCTATGTTCACATGCTTGCAATTGAATTTTCTGTTCCCTTTTGGCTCAAGCTCACTAAGGGACTTTTGTTAAGATCTTTGAGTAGCTCCATGCCATGCTTTACTTTCCCATGTTCAGGTCCTGTAGCATGTAGTTTTGTTGCTCCGAAGAGTGCTATCTAATCTGAAATTCCAGACAAGTGTTGATTTCACGTCTGAGATCTGTTTGCCATATGCATTTTTTTGCCATGCTTGTTTGAACCTGTTAATGGATGATTTGGCCGTAGCTCAGTGCTAGACTTTTGTTAAGCATCATGAATGCATCCCTGCCATGTATTTTGTTGTCATGTTTGGGTGCTATAGCATGTTCATCTCATTGCATTTAGATGGCTACTTGCTGTAAATCGCAGACCGGTGTCTTATTTGAATCGCTTGCCATTTTGAGTATATGCTCACTGACAGAACTGTTCTCTTCCATCTTGCAGCTATAGAACTTATTGGAGACTTCATATCTCTCAATCCGGGCATTTGCTTGAAATATTAACTTCAACTCCTGAAACATCTCATATGCTCCATGACGTTCAAAACGTCGTTGAAGTCCCGATTCTAAGCCGTAAAGCATGGCACACTGAACTATCGAGTAGTCATCAGCTTTGCTCTGCCAGACGTTCATAACATCTGGTGTTGCTCCAGCAGCAGGCCTGGCACCCAGCGGTGCTTCCAGGACGTAATTCTTCTGTGCAGCAATGAGGATAATCCTCAAGTTACGGACCCAGTCTGTGTAATTGCTACCATCATCTTTCAACTTTGCTTTCTCAAGGAACGCATTAAAATTCAACGGAACAACAGCACGAGCCATCTATCTACAATCAACATAAATAAGCAAGATACTATCAGGTACTAAGTTCCTGATAAATTTAAGTTCAATTAATCATATTACTTAAGAACTCCCACTTAGATAGACATCCCTCTAATCCTCTAAGTGATCACGTGATCCAAATCAACTAAACCATGTCCGATCATCACGTGAGATGGAGTAGTTTCATTGGTGAACATCATTATGTTGATCATATCTACTATATGATTCACGCTCGACCTTTCGGTCTCCGTGTTCCGAGGCCATATCTGTATATGCTTGGCTCGTCAAGTATAACCTGAGTATTCCGCGTGTGCAACTGTTTTGCACCCGTTGTATTTGAACGTAGAGCCTATCACACCCGATCATCACGTGGTGTCTCAGCACGAAGAACTTTCGCAACGGTGCATACTCAGGGAGAACACTTCTTGATAATTTAGTGAGAGATCATCTTATAATGCTACCGTCAATCAAAGCAAGATAAGATGCACATAAAGATAAACATCACATGCAATCAATACAAGTGATATGATATGGCCATCATCATCTTGTGCCTGTGATCTCCATCTCCGAAGCACCGTCATGATCACCATCGTCACCGGCGCGACACCTTGATCTCCATTGTAGCATCGTTGTCGTCTCGCCAATCTTATGCTTTCACGGCTACTGTTTAGTGATAAAGTAAAGCATTACATCGCGATTGCATTGCATACAATAAAGCGACAACCATATGGCTCCTGCCAGTTGCCGATAACTCGGTTACAAAACATGATCATCTCATACAATAAAATTTAGTATCATGCCTTGACCATATCACATCACAACATGCCCTGCAAAAACAAGTTAGACGTCCTCTACTTTGTTGTTGCAAGTTTTACATGGCTGCTACGGGCTTTAAGCAAGAACCAATCTCACCTACGCATCAAAACCACAACGATAGTTTGTCAAATAGACTCCGTTTTAACCTTCGCAAGGACCGGGCGTAGCCACACTCAGTTCAACTAAAGTTGGAGAGACAGTCGCCCGCAAGCCATCTATGTGCAAAGCACGTCGAGGGAACCGGTCTCACGTAAGCGTACGCATAAGGTTGGTCCGGGTCGTCTCGTCCAACAATACCGCCGAACCAAAGTATGACATGCTGGTAGGCAGTATGACTTGTATCGTCCACAACTCACTTGTGTTCTACTCGTGCAAATAACATCAAACCATAAAACCTGGCTCTGATACCACTGTTGGGGAACGTAGTAATTTCAAAATTTTCCTACGCACACGCAAGATCATGGTGATGCATAGCAACGAGGGGAGAGTATGATCTACATACCCTTGTAGATCACAACGAAAGCGTTGACACAACGTAGAGGAAGTAGTCGTACGTCTTCTTCCCGATCCAACCGATCCAAGCACCGTTACTCCGGCACCTCCGACTTCTTAGCACACGTACAGCTTGATGACGATCCCCGGGCTCCGATCCAGCAAAGCTTCGGGGAGGAGTTCTGTCAGCACGACGGCGTGGTGCGATCTTGATGTATTACCGACGCAGGGCTTCGCCTAAGCACTACAACGATATGATCGAGGTGGAATATGGTGGCAGGGGGCACCGCACACGGCTAAGGAACGATCTCAATGATCAACTTGTGTGTCTAGAGGTGCCCCCTGCCTCCGTATATAAAGGAGCCAAGGGGGAGAGGTGCGCCGGCCAGGAGGAGGGCGCAGGAGGAGTCCTACTCCTACCGGGAGTAGGACTCCCCCCCCCCAATCCTATTCCAACTAGGATTCCCAAGGGGGAAAGAGGGAGAGGGGTGGCCGGCCACCTCTCCTAGTCCTAATAGGACTAGGGGAGGGGGAGGCGTGCAGCCCTTATGGGCAGCCCTTTCACCTTTCCACTAAGGCCCAATAAGGCCCATATGACTCCCGGGGGGTTCCGGTAACCTCCCGGTAATCCGGTAAAATCCTAATTTCACCCGGAACACTTCTGATGTCCAAACATAGGCTTCCAATATATCAATCTTTATGTCTCGACCATTTCGAGACTCCTCGTCATGTCCGTGATCACATCCGGGACTCCGAACAACCTTCGGTACATCAAAATGCATAAACTCATAATAACTGTCATCGCAATGTTAAGCGTGCGGACCCTACGGTTCGAGAACAATGTAGACATGACCGAGACACGTCTCCGGTCAATAACCAATAGTGGGACCTGGATGCCCATATTGGCTCCTACATATTCTATGAAGATCTTTATCGGTCAGACCGCATAACAACATACATTGTTCCCTTTGTCATTGGTATGTTACTTGCCCGAGATTCGATCGTCGGTATCCAATACCTAGTTCAATCTCGTTACCGGCAAGTCTCTTTACTCGTTCCGTAATACATCATCTCACAACTACCATATTAGTTGTAATGCTTGCAAGGCTTATGTGATGTGCATTACCGAGAGGGCCCAGAGATACCTCTCCGACAATCGGAGTGACAAAACCTAATCTCGAAATACGCCAACCCAACATGTACCATTGGAGACACATGTAGTACTCCTTTATAATCACCCAGTTATGTTGTGACGTTTGGTAGTACCCAAAGTGTTCCTCCGGTAAACGGGAGTTGCATAATCTCATAGTTATAGGAACATGTATAAGTCATGAAGAAAGCAATAGCAACATACTAAACGATCGGGTGCTAAGCTAATGGATGGGTCATGTCAATCAGATCATTCAACTAATGATGTGACCTCGTTAATCAAATAACAACTCATTGTTCATGGTTAGGAAACATAACCATCTTTGATTAACGAGCTAGTCAAGTAGAGGCATACTAGTGACACTTTGTTTGTCTATTTATTCACACATGTATTATGTTTCCGGTTAATACAATTCTAGCACGAATAATAAACATTTATCATGATTATAAGGAAATAAATAATAACTTTATTATTGCCTCTAGGGCATATTTCCTTCAGTCTCCCACTTGCACTAGAGTCAATAACCTAGATTACACTGTAATGATTCTAACACACATGGAGCCTTGGTGTTGATCATGTTTTGCTCATGGAAGAGGCTTAGTCAACGGGTCTGCAACATTCAGATCCGTATGTATCTTGCAAATCTCTATGTCTCCCACCTGGACTAGATCCCGGATGGAGTTGAAGCGTCTCTTGATGTGCTTGGTCCTTTTGTGAAATATGGATTCCTTTGCCAAGGCAATTGCACCAGTATTGTCACAAAAGATTTTCATTGGACCCGATGCACTAGGTATGACACCTAGATCGGATATGAACTCCTTCATCCAGACTCCTTCGTTTGCTGCTTCCGAAGCAGCTATGTACTCCGCTTCACATGTTGATCCCGCTACGACGCTTTGTTTAGAACTGCACCAACTGACAGCTCCACCGTTCAATGTAAACACATATCCGGTTTGCGATTTAGAATCGTCCAGATCAGTGTCAAAGCTTGCATCAACGTAACCTTTTACGGTGAGCTCTTTGTCACCTCCATATACGAGAAACATATCCTTAGTCCTTTTCAGGTATTGCAGGATGTTCTTGACCGCTGTCTAGTGATCCACTCCTGGATTACTTTGGTACCTCCCTACTAAACTTATAGCAAGGCACACATCAGGTCTGGTACACAGCATTGCATACATGATAGAGCCAATGGCTGAAGCATAGGGAACATCTTTCATTTTCTCTCTATCTTCTGCAGTGGTCGGGCATTGAGTCTGACTCAACTTCACACCTTGTAACACAGGCAAGAACCCTTTCTTTGCTTGATCCATTTTGAACTTTTTCAAAATCTTGTCAAGGTATGTGCTTTGTGAAAGTCCAATTAAGCGTCTTGATCTATCTCTATAGATCTTTATGCCTAATATGTAAGTAGCTTCACCGAGGTCTTTCATTGAAAAACTCTTATTCAAGTATCCCTTTATGCTATCCAGAAATTCTATATCATTTCCAATCAATAATATGTCATCCACATATAATATCAGAAATGCTACAGAGCTCCCACTCACTTTCTTGTAAATACAGGCTTCTCCGAAAGTCTGTATAAACCCAAATGCTTTAATCACACTATCAAAGCGTTTATTCCAACCCCGAGACGCTTGCACCAGTCCATAAATGGATTGCTGGAGCTTGCACACTTTGTTAGCTCCCTTTGGATCAACAAAACCTTCTGGTTGCATCATATACAACTCTTCTTCCAGAAATCCATTCAGGAATGCAGTTTTGACATCCATCTGCCAAATTTCATAATTATAAAATGCGGCAATTGCTAACATGATTCGGACAGACTTAAGCATCGCTACGGGTGAGAAGGTCTCATCATAGTCAACCCCTTGAACTTGTCGAAAACCTTTTGCAACAAGTCGAGCTTTATAGACAGTAACATTACCGTTAGCGTCAGTCTTTTTCTTGAAGATCCATTTATTCTCAATTGCTTGCCGATCATCGGGCAAGTCAACCAAAGTCCATACTTTGTTCTCATACATGGATCCCATCTCAGATTTCATGGCTTCAAGCCACTTCGTGGAATCTGGGCTCACCATCGCTTCTTCATAGTTCGTAGGTTCATCATGATCTAGTAGCATGACTTCCAGAACTGGATTACCGTACCACTCTGGTGCGGATCTTACTCTGGTTGATCTATGAGGTTCAGTAGTATCTTGTTCTGAAGTTTCATGATCATTATCATTAACTTCCTCACTTATTGGTGTAGGTGTCGCAGAAACAGTTTTCTGTGATGTACTATTTTCCAACGAGGGAGCAGGTACAGTTACCTCGTCAAGTTCTACTTTCCTCCCACTCACTTCTTTCGAGAGAAACTCCTTCTCAAGACATTTTCCGAATTTAGCAACAAAAGTCTTGCCTTCGGATCTGTGAAGACACATTTCTCCAATAGTTTCCTTTGGACATCCTATGAAGACACATTTCTCCGATTTGGGTTCGAGCTTATCAGGTTGAAGCTTTTTTCACATAAGCATCGCAGCCCCAAACTTTCAGAAACGACAACTTTGGTTTCTTGCCAAACCATAGTTCATAAGGCGTCGTCTCAACGGATTTTGATGGTGCCCTGTTTAACATGAATGCGGCCGTCTCTAGAGCGTATCCCCAAAATGATAGCGGTAAATCAGTAAGAGACATCATACATCACACCATATCTAGTAAAGTACGATTACGACGTTCGGACACACCATTACGCTGTGGTGTTCCGGGTGGCGTGAGTTGCGAAACTATTCCACAATTTTTCAAATGTACACCAAACTCGTAACTCAAATATTCTCCTCCACAATCAGATCGTAGAAACTTTATTTCTTGTTACGATGATTTTCCACTTCACTCTGAAATTCTTTGAACTTTTCACATGTTTCAGACTTATGTTTCATTAAGTAGATATAACCATATCTGCTTACATCATCTGTGAAGGTGAGAAAATAACGATATCCGCCACGAGCCTCAATATTCATCGGACCACATACATCTGTATGTATGATTTCCAACAAATCTGTTGCTCTCTCCATAGTACCGGAGAACGGTGTTTTAGTCATCTTGCCCATGAGGCACGGTTCGCAAGTACCAAGTGATTCATAATCAAGTGGTTCCAAAAGTCCATCAGTATGGAGTTTCTTCATGCGCTTTACACCGATATGACCTAAACGGCGGTGCCACAAATAAGTTGCACCATCATTATCAACTCTGCATCTTTTGGCTTCAACATTATGAATATGTGTATCACTACTCTCGATTCAATAAGAATAGACCACTCTTCAAGGGTGCGTGACCATAAAAGATATTACTCATATAAATAGAACAACCATTATTCTCTGATTTAAATGAATAACCATCTCGCATCAAACAAGATCCAGATATAATGTTCATGCTTAACGCTGGCACTAAATAACAATTATTTAGGTCTAATACTAATCCCGAAGGTAGATGTAGAGGTAGCGTGCCGACCGCGATCACATCGACTTTGGAACCGTTTCCCACGCGCATCATCACCTCGTCCTTAGCCAATCTTCGCTTAATCCGTAGCCCCTGTTTCGAGTTGCAAATATTAGCAACAGAACCATCAAATACCCAGGTGCTACTGCGAGCATTAGTAAGGTACACATCAATAACATGTATATCATATATACCTTTGTTCACCTTGCCATCCTTCTTATCCGCCAAATACTTTGGGCAGTTCCGCTTCCAGTGACCAGTCTGCTTGCAGTAAAAGCACTCAGTTTCAGGCTTAGGTCCAGACTTGGGTTTCTTCTCTTGAGCAGCAACTTGCTTGCCGTTCTTCATGAAGTTCCCCTTCTTCTTCCCTTTGCCCTTTTTCTTGAAACTAGTGGTTTTGTTAACCATCAACACTTGATGCTCCTTTTTGATTTCTACCTCCGCAGCTTTCAGCATTGCGAAGAGCTCGGGAATAGTCTTGTTCATCCCTTGCATATTATAGTTCATCACGAAGCTCTTGTAGCTTGGTGGCAGTGATTGGAGAATTCTGTCAATGACGCAATCATCTGGAAGATTAACTCCCAATTGAATCAAGTGATTATTATACCCAGACATTTTGAGTATATGCTCACTGACAGAACTGTTCTCTTCCATCTTGCAGCTATAGAACTTATTGGAGACTTCATATCTCTCAATCCGGGCATTTGCTTGAAATATTAACTTCAACTCCTGAAACATCTCATATGCTCCATGACGTTCAAAACGTCGTTGAAGTCCCGATTCTAAGCCGTAAAGCATGGCACACTGAACTATCGAGTAGTCATCAGCTTTGCTCTGCCAGACGTTCATAACATCTGGTGTTGCTCCAGCAGCAGGCCTGGCACCCAGCGGTGCTTCCAGGACGTAATTCTTCTGTGCAGCAATGAGGATAATCCTCAAGTTACGGACCCAGTCTGTGTAATTGCTACCATCATCTTTCAACTTTGCTTTCTCAAGGAACGCATTAAAATTCAACGGAACAACAGCACGAGCCATCTATCTACAATCAACATAAATAAGCAAGATACTATCAGGTACTAAGTTCCTGATAAATTTAAGTTCAATTAATCATATTACTTAAGAACTCCCACTTAGATAGACATCCCTCTAATCCTCTAAGTGATCACGTGATCCAAATCAACTAAACCATGTCCGATCATCACGTGAGATGGAGTAGTTTCATTGGTGAACATCATTATGTTGATCATATCTACTATATGATTCACGCTCGACCTTTCGGTCCCCGTGTTCCGAGGCCATATCTGTATATGCTTGGCTCGTCAAGTATAACCTGAGTATTCCGCGTGTGCAACTGTTTTGCACCCGTTGTATTTGAACGTAGAGCCTATCACACCCGATCATCACGTGGTGTCTCAGCACGAAGAACTTTCGCAACGGTGCATACTCAGGGAGAACACTTCTTGATAATTTAGTGAGAGATCATCTTATAATGCTACCGTCAATCAAAGCAAGATAAGATGCACATAAAGATAAACATCACATGCAATCAATACAAGTGATATGATATGGCCATCATCATCTTGTGCCTGTGATCTCCATCTCCGAAGCACCGTCATGATCACCATCGTCACCGGCGCGACACCTTGATCTCCATTGTAGCATCGTTGTCGTCTCGCCAATCTTATGCTTTCACGGCTACTGTTTAGTGATAAAGTAAAGCATTACATCGCGATTGCATTGCATACAATAAAGCGACAACCATATGGCTCCTGCCAGTTGCCGATAACTCGGTTACAAAACATGATCATCTCATACAATAAAATTTAGCATCATGCCTTGACCATATCACATCACAACATGCCCTGCAAAAACAAGTTAGACGTCCTCTACTTTGTTGTTGCAAGTTTTACATGGCTGCTACGGGCTTTAAGCAAGAACCAATCTCACCTACGCATCAAAACCACAACGATAGTTTGTCAAATAGACTCTGTTTTAACCTTCGCAAGGACCGGGCGTAGCCACACTCAGTTCAACTAAAGTTGGAGAGACAGTCGCCCACAAGCCATCTATGTGCAAAGCACGTCGAGGGAACCGGTCTCACGTAAGCGTACGCATAAGGTTGGTCCGGGTCGTCTCGTCCAACAATACCGCCGAACCAAAGTATGACATGCTGGTAGGCAGTATGACTTGTATCGTCCACAACTCACTTGTGTTCTACTCGTGCAAATAACATCAAACCATAAAACCTGGCTCTGATACCACTGTTGGGGAACGTAGTAATTTCAAAATTTTCCTACGCACACGCAAGATCATGGTGATGCATAGCAACGAGGGGAGAGTATGATCTACATACCCTTGTAGATCGCAACGAAAGCGTTGACACAACGTAGAGGAAGTAGTCGTACGTCTTCTTCCCGATCCAACCGATCCAAGCACCGTTACTCCGGCACCTCCGACTTCTTAGCACACGTACAGCTCGATGACGATCCCCGGGCTCCGATCCAGCAAAGCTTCGGGGAGGAGTTCTGTCAGCACGACGGCATGGTGCGATCTTGATGTATTACCGACGCAGGGCTTCGCCTAAGCACTACAACGATATGATCGAGGTGGAATATGGTGGCAGGGGGCACCGCACACGGCTAAGGAACGATCTCAATGATCAACTTGTGTGTCTAGAGGTGCCCCCTGCCTCCATATATAAAGGAGCCAAGGGGGAGAGGTGCGCCGGCCAGGAGGAGGGCGCAGGAGGAGTCCTACTCCTACCGGGAGTAGGACTCCCCCCCAATCCTATTCCAACTAGGATTCCCAAGGGGGAAAGAGGGAGAGGGGTGGCCGGCCACCTATCCTAGTCCTAATAGGACTAGGGGAGGGGGGAGGCACGCAACCCTTATGGGCAGCCCTTTCACCTTTCCACTAAGGCCCAATAAGGCCCATATGACTCCCGGGGGGTTCCGGTAACCTCCCGGTAATCCGGTAAAATCCTGA
The DNA here is from genome assembly GCF_018294505.1 of Triticum aestivum. NCBI lineage: Eukaryota > Viridiplantae > Streptophyta > Magnoliopsida > Poales > Poaceae > Triticum > Triticum aestivum. The sequence goes on from NC_057797.1 coordinate 225,638,818, forward strand.
TTTCACCCGGAACACTTCCGATGTCCAAACATAGGCTTCCAATATATCAATCTTTATGTCTCGACCATTTCGAGACTCCTCGTCATGTCCGTGATCACATCCGGGACTCCGAACAACCTTCGGTACATCAAAATGCATAAACTCATAATAACTGTCATCGTAACGTTAAGCGTGCGGACCCTGCGGTTCGAGAACAATGTAGACATGACCGAGACACGTCTCCGGTCAATAACCAATAGCGGGACCTGGATGCCCATATTGGCTCCTATATATTCTATGAAGATCTTTATCGGTCAGACCGCATAACAACATACGTTGTTCCCTTTGTCATTGGTATGTTACTTGCCCGAGATTCGATCGTCGGTATCCAATACCTAGTTCAATCTCGTTACCGGCAAGTCTCTTTACTCGTTCCATAATACATCATCTCACAACTACCATATTAGTTGTAATGCTTGCAAGGCTTATGTGATGTTCATTACCGAGAGGGCCCAGAGATACCTCTCCGACAATCGGAGTGACAAAACCTAATCTCGAAATACGCCAACCCAACATGTACCATTGGAGACACCTATAGTACTCCTTTATAATCACCCAGTTACGTTGTGACGTTTGGTAGTACCCAAAGTGTTCCTCCGGTAAACGGGAGTTGCATAATCTCATAGTTATAGGAACATGTATAAGTCATGAAGAAAGCAATAGCAACATACTAAACGATCGGGTGCTAAGCTAATGGAATGGGTCATGTCAATCAGATCATTCAACTAATGATGTGACCTTGTTAATCAAATAACAACTCATTGTTCATGGTTAGGAAACATAACCATCTTTGATTAACGAGCTAGTCAAGTAGAGGCATACTAGTGACACTTTGTTTGTCTATTTATTCACACATGTATTATGTTTCCGGTTAATACAATTCTAGCATGAATAATAAACATTTATCATGATTATAAGGAAATAAATAATAACTTTATTATTGCCTCTAGGGCATATTTCCTTCACTCTTCTCGGCGGAGTCCAGGAAGTGGACACGGTGTTGGAGTTATGCTTGCGCAGGTTGCTCTCTAGTTTCTCGCTCGCGCTTTGCCTCCTCTTCTCGCTCTCTTTTGCGAATAAGTTAGCCACCATATTTTGCTAGTCGCTTGCTGCAGCTCCACTTATATTTACCTTGCCATACCTATAAGCTTAAATAGTCTTGATTGCGAGGGTGCGAGATTGCTGAGTCCCTGTGGCTCACAGATTACTATTACACCAGATGCAGGGCCTGATGATTCCGCTCCAGGAGACGCGTTTGAGCTCAAGTGGGAGTTCGACGAGGACTCTCAACGTTACTATGTTTCCTTTCCTGATGATCAGTAGTGGTGCCCATTTGGGGGTGATCGGGACCGTGTCGCATGTTGGGTTCTCTTTTATTTTGGCGCCGTAGTCGGGCCATGAGTGTTTGGATGATGTAATGTTATTTATGTTCTTGATTGACGTGGCGAGTGTAAGCCAACTATGTTATCTCCCCTTTATTATTTATATTACATGGGATGTTGTGAATATTACCTAACGTGCGACATATGCCTTCAATGCGATTATGTCTCTAAGTCGTGCCTCAACACGTGGGAGCTATAGTCGCATCGAGGGTGTTACAAGTTGGTAATCAGAGCCTTCCCCGACCTTAGGAGCCCCATTGCTTGATCGTTTTTAGCGGTCGAGTTGTGTCTAGAAAAAATGTTTTGAGTCATTTAGGAATTATATATCGGAGAGTTTAGGAATTCTTTTTACTTCCCAGTCTCCTCATCGCTCTGGTAAGGCATCCTGACGTAGAGTTTTGACTCTTCTCTTCTCAAATTTCACTAAAAAAAATTTAGGATCACGCGGGTAACTTGGAATCGTTCCGATTGTTTTATGATGAGAACATTGTCTTGGTGCCTCCTGTCAGGGGTTTTGTGGAAGTGTCCTGGGGAGTTGAGCTCTGAGGTGTTGTCATCATAATTTTATCGTTGCAGTTCTAGAATACCTGAGTTTAGTATGCCGACATCAAAAATCTCTTTTATGCAGTTCGTTGGTGAGATAACCTCGACGCCACCCAGTACTGGGGCGGGAGTTCGGGAGTATCGCCATAACTTGTATACCAGATGCTTTTCGAAGGTTGAGGTAGATGCTTTCTGAAGGTTTCTTGGTTATGCGTTGAAGGATGGATACAGTTGGATGTAGGATTTGCTAGTTTGGGTGAGATATTATGCTTCCCCTGTATCCCCAACACCTGATTGCATAATCGGAAAATTTCGGGAGTTTCATAGGTGGGAATTCAAGTAGCTCTTAGGATATCTTTCCGACGGATATATGATATGAAATTGGGGTTCGACGTCTAGTGGTCCGCCTATTCACAGTCGATTTTACAATGGTCTCGTTGTGTCTTAAAGAGTCCTTGGCTATGCCGACTCAGGGACGCTTCGTATGTCATGTGCACTGCCTTGTACATGATGGTGCTGTACGATCGAGCCTGTGTAGGCCCCACCATGAAAACTTCGGATGAAATCTCTATCATATGTTTGTTCCGGCTTATTCTGCAAGCCAACCTTTTGTTTTTGTTTTGGGTTGTGGTATTCGAGTTGCTTCGAAGTCAAATGTTGATTCCATACCTTTCCTAGGCGGTGTTCTCATATTCCTATGTGAATACTAATCCTTCGTGATAATCGAGATTGGCATGTCATTTCTTTCCAACCAGCGTGTTTCTCTTCAAGTGGATCTGATCATTTCAACATCCCCAAGATCAAGTATCAGTTCTTCTCAACGCTGTTTGTTTCATCCATCTCCAAGTTGCCTTTGTTTTTCCCCGCCCACCCACCCTTTTTCTTCAAGGAATCTGATGTCTTAGTCAAGTATCCTTTTATTCTTGTGAAGTCTCTCCATCCTTTCCTTCAATGTTCTTATCCAGCGATTCTCATGAAGATACTAACGGAGCTTCTAGCTCATCATTCTTCTTTCTTTTATCTTCTCCGGTGGTTTCAAGTCAAGCTTTGTTGATCTTACCCTTTTCTTCATTTCAATACCTTCTCATGCCGGTGCACCTCATATTCATTCACTTCTCGTTATTCATTTGTTCCGGAGTGCTCAAGATATCTCGAAGATTCATGTTACCACTCTGCTTTCGTTCAAACTCTTTTGAGGATGTTATATCATTTAAGTCATTTAATTCAACCGGTGTAATCTCTCCTTCAAATTGTTCTACGGTGTTTCTTTTGAGTGGGCCCTAACCCACAGGTCTTTTCCCAGGATCTTACCTGACTCTTCTTATTTTCCCGGAGGTATTCTCAAATTCCTTTCGAAGTTTGACACAAGGATGAATTATCATCAGTCAAATGTATTTCTCCAAGATCTTTCAAATTCTTTTCATCATTGGCTCAATCTTTCCATTCGTCATTTCAGAGTGTCTAAATAATTCATGGTGGTGTTTTCGTCATCATTCTCAACATTTAAAGACCAAGGAATAATTTTCTCTTCAATCATATCCGTTCTCGTGAAGATTCGTGATTCTAGCTTGTTGCCTTCCTCTCATATTTGCTTTCGATTGTGAGAATTCTTTTCACCCAGCCGGAGTAATTCAGGAGCCTTTCTAGTTTGTTTCTCCGGAGCCCATCATTTTAGAAGATTTATTAATTCTCGGCTTTCAGTTATCATTCTCCAATCCTACCGGTGCATCGTTCAAGTGTTCTGTAATCAGCTCGTCATCTCTTCGTTCTCATATATCTAAATTCTCTCAAGCATCTTCATTCATTTGCTAATTCTTCCCGGTGTTTTCTTTATCTTCTCTTCGTTCATTTTTAAGTCTTACGGTGTTCCATTCAAGATTCCTCTTCTTATGTTATCATACTCCCGTTCTTTCAAATTCTACCGATGGTTTGTTGAAGACCTTCTCAAGATGACGCCATATATATCCTAATCCTTTCTTCGAGAATAAGTAGTATGCCAAATCCATTGTTGGTCATCAATTTAATTGGTGAAGGATACGCATAACATAATTCTTACTCTTGTTTCACACAAGTGATTAATTCCTTATTCCGGAGGCTCATCAAATTCTTGTTTCCATTTGTTCATCTTTCTTTTCCGGAGTGCCAAGTTTTCTCTTTATCTCGTTGCTAAGCTTCATCTAATCATTGCAAGGTTTTAACCTTATTTTTCTCATCTTTCTTTCCGTCTGATCATTCTTTTGTGTACCGGAGTTCTTCATGAAGGTTCTACATGATGGTTCATCTATGATTTAATTCATTCTCGAAGTTTTCATCGAGATTCTTTTCCAAGAAACTCAAGCTTTCTTCATATGGTAATCCAGAGTGCAATTCTTTCTTCCGTATCTTTGGAGGTGGTATTATATCATTCTTAATCCTTCTCTATCTTGTTTTAACCGGAGTGGTTTCAATATACATCTTGCCCTTCAACCTCAAGGTTTTTTGCAATGTTCTTTTTCCCTCTTTTCTAACGAAGTGTTTTCAAATTTGTCATCTCCATTATTCTTTTTCTCGAAATGGCTTAACCATTTCAAGGTTCTTTGGTCTCACTCGTTTGTCAAAGAAGCAACTCAGTTTTACCTCTTCTCTTTCTCTTCCGTTTTTCCCTTCGATGCCATTCTAGATCTCGGGACGAGATCCTCTCGTAGTGGTGGAGTGTTGTAACACCCCGGATGTAACTTTCCCAATTTGTACTCCAACTCTTGCCGTTTCTGACGTTAAGTTATTTTATTTTCTCGGGTTCGGGTTTTTGTCTCTGTGTGTTGTTGTCGTTGTCATGCATCTCATATCATGTCATCATGTGCATTACATTTGCATACGTGTTCGTCTCATGCATTCGAGCATTTTCCCCGTTGTCCGTTTTGCATTCCGGCGCTTCGTTCTCCTCCGGTGGTCATTTCTAGCTTTCTTTCGTGTGTGGGGATTAAACATTTCCAGATTGGACCGAGACTTGCCAAGCGGCCTTGGTTTACTACCGGTAGACCGCCTGTCAAGTTTCGTATCATTTGGACTTCGTTTGATACTCCAACGGTTAACCGAGGGACCGAAAAGGCCTCGTGTGTGTTGCAGCCCAACACCCCTCCAATTTGGCCCAAAACCCACCTAAACCTGCTCCATCATCTAGAGCATTCGATCACGATCGCGTGGCCGAAAACCGCATCTCATTTGGACTCTCCTAGCTCCCTCTATGCCTATAAATAGACCC
>NC_057797.1:225644455-225653597 GCF_018294505.1 Triticum aestivum
CCTCGCCCAGCCGCCTCGCCTCCCCGCCGCCGGATCCGGCCGGGAGAGGCCGGGGCGACATCCCCCTCGCCTCCCCGCCGCTCCGTCAAGCTCGCCGGAGCCGAGGGAGCTCGCCGGACTTGCCTCGGGCCGCGTGCCCACCGAAACCCTAGATCTTTCCCGGAGAGGTTGTTTTTTTTTCTTCTAAGTCCCAAAAATTCCAGATCCAAGTGCTCATGTTCATAGCCTCGTAACTTTGCATCCGTAGCTTCGATTCATGCATATAGCATATCAAAATGTTCATCTCAGAGAGTACATCATTTCATTCCATTGCATCATTTTCATTTGAGTTCATCTTGATGCCCGAAATGCTGTTAGAAGAGGGCTACTTGAGATAATTGTCAGATCTGCTACTCCATTTAGGTTTTTGTCATTTTTGCCATGATTAATGTGTGCATGATATGCCCTGATGCTCTAAATATGTTTTGTTAAGGGTTTTGTCATCTTTGCAGAGGTGCAACCCATGTATTTTTATGATGTGTTTGGTGACTAGCACAAGCTTGCAAAGTGGTGCACTTGTTAATTCCGTTTTCAGGGACTTAGCATTTCCACTAAGTCCTTGATCTGTTTATCTCATGATGCCATATGTTCATGTTGTTTCCTAGTGATCCGTGCCTCTTTTGAGGATGATCAGTAAGGATGTTTTGTTAATCTTGTAGTGCTCTATCCATCCATGTCTTTGTTTGCATTTATGGAGCACCCTAGCTTGAGTCAATCGAGCTCTACTTTTGCTACTTTGTGAATCTGGGCAGATTGTCAACTTGTTTGCAATTTTGTTGATGATGTTGTAGTTGATCCGTGCATGCTATGCTTTTGTTCTTGCCATGTCTAGCTTGCATTTTGTGTGTCCTTGATGGGTGTATGCTTAGTTTTTCATTACTTGCACCGTAGTGAGTGCATCGAGCTCGTAAACATGCCTACTTGATATCTATTTTCAGCATGCTCCAGTTTTCACTAAGTCTGAAAACTGATTATGTTTTTGCTATGTTCACATGCTTGCAATTGAATTTTCTGATCCCTTTTGGCTCAAGATCACTAAGGGACTTTTGTTAAGCTCTTTGAGTAGCTCCATGACATGCTTTAATTTGCCATGTTCAGGTCATGTAGCATGTAGTTTTGTTGCTCCGAAGAGTGCTATCTGATATGAAATTCCAGACAAGTGTTGATTTCACTAAGTCTGAGATCTGTTTGCCATATGCATTTTTTGCCATGCTTGTTTGAACCTGTTAATGGATGAATTGGCCGTAGCTCAGTGCTAGACTTTTGTTAAGCATCATGAATGCATCCCTGCCATGTATTTTGTTGTCATGTTTGGGTGCTGTAGCATGTTCATCTCATTGCATTTAGATGGCTACTTGCTGTAAATCGCAGACCGGTGTCTTATTTGAATCGCTTGCCATTTCCAAACCGTAACTCCGATTCCGGTGTTCTTTATATCGTTTTCAAGCGATTTCATCTCATATTTCCAGTGGCACACTTGTATTCCCAAGTTGAGGCCAGGTTCATGCATTCCCTGTCATATCTTGCATATGCATCCCGCATCGCATCCCGCATAGCATATCATCATTGCATCATTTTGTTTGATCCTTGCACGTGGTTGATTGTCTCCTTGTTGCTTGTTTGTCTTGTTTGGGTAGAGCCAGGAGACGAGTTCGCTAACGAGGAGCCCGTTGAGTTTGCTTTCGAGGATCCAATCAACTCTGACAACTGTGCAGGCAAGATAATCATACCCTCGAAATAACTACTATCTTTGCTATGCTAGTTTGCTCGCTCTTTTGCTATGCCAATGCTACGATGCCTACCACTTGCTTTCAAGCCTCCCAAATTGCCATGTCAAACCTCTAACCCACCTTTTCCTAGCAAACCGTTGATTGGCTATGTTACCGCTTTGCTCAGCCCCTCTTATAGCGTTGCTAGTTGCAGGTGAAGATTGGAGGCCGTTCCTTGTTGGGTCATTTATTTACTTGTTGGGATATCATTATATTGCCATGTTATTTTAATGCATTTATATTCTTGGTAAAGGGTGGAAGGCTCGGCCTCTCGCCTAGTGTTTTGTTCCACTCTTGCCGCCCTAGTTTCCGTCATATCGATGTTATGTTCTCGGATTTTGCGTTCCTTACGCGGTTGGGTTATAATGGGAACCCCTTGATAGTTCACCTTGATTAAAGCTTTTCCAGCAATGCCCAACCTTGGTTTTACCATTTGCCACCTAGCCTCTTTTTCCCTTGGGTTTCTGGAGCCCGAGGGTCATCTTATTTAAACCCCCCCCTCGGGCCAGTGCTCCTCTGAGTGTTGGTCCAACCTAGAGCCCCTTGCAGTGCCACCTCAGGGAAACTTGAGGGTTGGTTTTAGTTGTACGGATTGCTTATCTGAGTGTGCCCTGAGAACGAGTTATGTGCAGCTCCTATCGGGATTTGTCGGCACATTCGGGCGGTGTTGCTGGTCTTGTTTTAACCTGTCGAAGTGTCTTGAAGAACCGAGATACCGAGTCTGATCGGAACGTCTTGGGAGGAGGTCTATTCCTTCGTTGACCGTGAGAGCTTGTCATGGGCTAAGTTGGGACTCCCCTGCAGGGATTTGAACTTTCGAAAGCCGTGCCCGCGATTATGGGCAGATGGGAATTTGTTAATGTCCGGTTGTAGATAACTTGAACCTTAACTTAATTAAAATGAATCAACTGAGTGTGTTACCGTGATGGCCTCTTCTCAGCGGAGTCCGGGAAGTGGGCACGGTGTTGGAGTTATGCTTGCGTAGGTTGCTCTCTAGTTTCTCACTCGCGCTTTGCCTCCTCTTCTCGCTCTCTTTTGCGAATAAGTTAGCCACCATATTTTGCTAGTCGCTTGCTGCAGCTCCACTTATATTTACCTTGCCATACCTATAAGCTTAAATAGTCTTGATCACGAGGGTGCGAGATTGCTGAGTCCCTGTGGCTCACAGATTACTATTACACCAGATGCAGGGCATGATGATTCCGCTCCAGGAGACGCATTTGAGCTCAAGTGGGAGTTCGACGAGGACTCTCAACGTTACTATGTTTCCTTTCTTGATGATCAGTAGTGGTGCCCAGTTGGGGGTGATCGGGAATGTGTCGCATGTTGGGTTCTCTTTTATTTTGGCGCTGTAGTCGGGCCATGAGTGTTTGGATGATGTAATGTTATTTATGTTCTTGATTGACGTGGCGAGTGTAAGCCAACTATGTTATCTCCCCTTTATTATTTATATTACATGGGATGTTGTGAAGATTGCCTAACTTGCGACATATGCCTTCAATGCGATTATGTCTCTAAGTCGTGCCTCGACACGTGGGAGCTATAGTCGCATCGAGGGTGTTACATCAAGTCAGCCAGGTCCCCAAATGAAACCGGGGCATTTATGCCGATCAAGTGGCATGGCAATGGTTCAGGTTCGACCAAGCCCCCAAGTGATTTTGTGGCCTTAGGCCGATCAAGAGGCATGACTGGTTCAGACATGACCAAGTCCCCAAGTGATCTGGTGGCTCTCGCCTATCAAGAGGTATTGCATTGGTTCGGACATGACCAAGCCCCCAAGTGATATAACATGATGCTTTTGAAAAGCTAACTCAAGGGGTAAACAGGAGGCCGCTTTAGAACAACTCCGTGTAACCACACATGATGTAAAAGAACAGAGACCCCGCTTTATGAAGCAGAAGCCCCCATGTGATCAATAATATGTCAGGCCAGTAAGGCGGGATACCCATGAACCGCGCATCGTGGCAGCAGGACCTCTTCGGCAATTTTTAACTTTTTGCAAGAGATAAATTCTTCTTGAACCGGGATCTTGAACCGGATATTGAGATCTTCAAAGCTTTGTGGGAGACATCTTTCCCTTGAACCGGATTTTAAACCGGAATCTTCATTTTTAGCCGGAAATTTTCTGACGGCCTTTAAACTCGAACTTGCGAGAGGTTAATTCCTTTTTGAACCGGACAATGTTAAACCGGATTTGAGCACTTCAGAGCTTTGTGGGAGAACAAATTTCCCTTGAACCGAACTGTAAACCGGATATTTGAGAGCTGCAGTCAGACTGACTTCCCTTGAGCCGGATTTTAAACTGGAATCCTTTCTGATGACCTGGATCTTCTTCATTGAACCGGGATTTTGTAATTGTCATATACTTTCTAAACCGGAAATTTTCTGACAGCCTTTAAACTTTCATCCATATAACAGTAGCCTCCGGGACCGGGTTATCCTTTCCTCCATCGTCCTGGGGTTCTTAAATTTGCTGAAACTGGCAAGATTCGCTGAGTCATGTCATCGTAGCCCCCGAGTCTGAAAGGTGACTCGAGGAGTTGGCTTGAGACTCTCCATATTTGACCGTGATATAAACCGGCATAACTTGTATATCATTGGCGTTGATAGCACGATGTGAATCCATAGAAGGTTGAGGTGACTGCGGCGGGTTGCAAATGATCCCATATAAGCCGTATCAGCAACTCAGCCAATGGTTTCTTCCAACCGGCGATTTGAAGTTAATCAAAACTGTAGTAGCGGCGACTTGTGCACCCAATAAACAGCTCATGCAGACAGGTGCAGCCCGGTATGTTGATGTAGAACAGGCCGCGAGAGACGGACGACAAAAGCGACCACAACATCAGAGGCAGCTCGGATAGATGAATCGGCCGCGGCATTGTAAACCGGTGCGGACGGGGAAGATTGGCACTGGTGTCGTAAACCGGCACGGACGGGCGAGTTAATCACAGGCGTGGTCCGGGCAAGCTGATGTAAACCCACGATATAGACCAAGTTTACAATGAATAATTATCCTGTATATCAAAAAATACAGCCCAAAGTAATTGTTCTTTTGACAAAAAACAATATGTTTCATAAATGGACTTAGATAGATGTCACCTGATACGTTAGGCCGGAATTTATCCGCCGCTGTGAAGCTAAAATCAACCACGGATAAGTCACCCGTGGGAGCAAACGGATGAACCGGCCGCGGCGTTTGTAAGCTGGTGCGAACAGGCGAGTTGGCCGTGGCGTGGTAAGCCGGTGCGGATGGACGAGTTGGCCCCGACGCTGAAGAAGCGGGGGACGGCGACTTGCCCATGTAGCCGTCCAGCAGCATGGCACGGACCAACCCTAGTGCAATAATCTTAGCGCGCCCCTTTGCAACACCTTTGTAACAAATAATGATTCTGCCCAAAAATAGCAAAGACCAGAGTAATTGTTCTTGGAGAAACATTATTTATGCAAATAAAATATGTAGGAAGGATAGCACCTCGTAATATTATGCAGTACCGGTAGGCAGGCCTATCGCAGGTACCACGAGGCACACAGTACGCCGCGCTCTCGTCAGTCTCCATGATTTGATTGATCTGACTCTGAATCATTGATCCGCTTTGCAGCAGCGCACTGCTCCTGGACCGCGGCGGCACCCATGGTCAATGATAGTGGGGTCAACGGAAGCAGAGGCGACCCAGCGCGCTCCGGTTCAATGCACAGCAGCGGCGACAGTAGGGCCCTGGCCGGCTTACAGCGAAGGTGAGACCGCTCACGACGAGGGCGATTTTACGCAGCGGACAGACTTTGACAGTGGTGTCTCTCAGAACAGTAATGGTGGATATGCATGGTACTCTCGAGCCGCTGCTGAGCTTGCTCATTCGTATATACAAGAAAAAACGTGGCCGCAATAGCAGAGGCGACATGGCCGCTGAGGTGGCAAATCCGGCTCCCTTGACAGCTCTTGCTTTCCATATTTCTATCTTCCTCAATCCGTGTGTGTGTCAGGCAATTGTACGAGAGAATAAAACAGATCCAGTAGTATCAATAATACTAATCTGATCTTCATTACGTACTAGTGGAAGTACTTTTAGAGTTGATTGTCCTCCATGCTCAAAATAGCAGCAGTTGATTCCCTCGGGACTTGTAGCTTGAGATCTACGTGGAGCAGCAATATTCCGGCCGATTGGACTGCTTCTTGTCGATATAGTAGCAATCGGACCCGGCCACTGATCCTGCAGCGGAAACTACTAATAGCTTCGGTTAACTGCAGTAGTATTTTGGCTTCGGCGGAAAAAATCTCCTCTCGATCTCGGCGAGTTATGGTATTTGCACTGATGCAACCCTAATTTCCTCTGGGTCTTAAATATTGAATACGCCATTTTGACCAATTGACAGGTCTTGACGGATTGGTATTGCTGCCTCCGTTTAGACCATAAGTCGTACGTACGAATATGATCTGCGGTGAAAAAAAACTCCTTCGCCTCAGGAACGTGCTCCAAAATTTGATCTGGCGTCGGATCGTCGGATCACAAGCACATGCCGTGCCGCGCCATGTAACCCTAACTTTTGATGTAAATCTTTTCCAAACCGGCTCTTCTTCATCGAAAAAATTGCGAACTTCTTGATCCATGAGAAAGATCCCTCCAAGAACTCAACATCACCGTGCGCAGGCCCCACGGTGGGCGCCAACTGTCGTGGAATTGTCACGGCAGATGTCCTTAGTTTCAGGACTTAGTCGCGAGGCCAACGCATCTATGTGGTAGCTTGAGAGGGGTTGAGCGGGACGAGAGGCACGATGTTTTACCCAGGTTCGGCCCCTCACAGTGGAGGTAAAAGCCTACATCCTGCTCCATTGATATTGATGATGATGATCACGGTTACAAGTGTGCTCTATCTGGAGAGCTATTGTCTAAACTAACTTGTCCAACTTGTGTATCCTCTCCCCTTTGGGGAGCCCTGCCCCTCCTTATATATGTTGGAGGGGCGGGTTACATGTAGAGTCCTATTAGGATTAGGACTAGTCTATCTCTAATACAAACCGGATACAAGTACATGTCTTAACTCCTTGTAAGATAAACGTTCCTCATGCCTTTCCTCTTAAACCGGTCCACCATTAAACGTGAACCGGCCTTCTGGGCCTTGGGCCTTGTCATCCGTCTGTCCCGCACGCCGGATCACCAGTGAGTCATAATGACCAGGTGGGTTGCTTGTAAACCGCCAGGTCAGGGCGGGTCGCCAGTAACTCACCAAGTGTCAGCGGGGTCTTCAGATAAACCGCCAAGTCCTGGCCGGGTTAACTTCCGGCCGGTTTACGCCGCGGGGTATATCCTCGACACTCCGTGTCTCTCAAAACATTTTTGGAGCCCCGGTTCTAAGATGTAAAGCATGCCGCACTGAATGAGGGAGTAATCATCAGCACGTGACTGCCAAGTGTTCATAACGTCTTGGTTCTCTGGGACAGGTGCGTCACCTAGCGGTGCTTCTAGGACATAATCTTTCTTGGCAGCTATGAGGATGATCCTCAGGTTCCGGACCCAGTCCGTATAGTTGCTGTCATCGTCTTTCAGCTTGGTTTTCTCTAGGAACGCGTTGAAGTTGAGGACAACATGGGCCATTTGATCTACAAGACATATTGTAAAGATTTTAGACTAAGTTCATGATAATTAAGTTCATCTAATCAAATTACTCAATGAACTCCCACTCAGATAGACATCCCTCTAGTCATCTAAGTGAAACATGATCCGAGTCAACTAGGCCGTGTCCGATCATCACGTGAGACGGACTAGCCAACATTGGTGAACATCTTCACGTTGATCGTATCTTCTATACGACTCATGCTCGACCTTTCGGTCTTCTGTGTTCCGAGGCCATGTCTGTACATGCTAGGCTCGTCAAGTCAACCTAAGTGTATTGCGTGTGTAAATCTGGCTTACACCCGTTGTATTCGAACATTAGAATCTATCACACCCGATCATCACGTGGTGCTTCAAAACAACAAACCTTCGCAACGGTGCACAGTTAGGGGGAACACTTTCTTGAAATTATTACGAGGGATCATCTTATTTAAGCTACCGTCGTTCTAAGCAAATAAGATGTAAAACATGATAAACATCACATGCAATCAAATAGTGACATGATATGGCCAATATCATTTGCTCCTTTTGATCTCCATCTTCGGGGCTCCATGATCATCGTTGTCACCGGCATGACACCATGATCTCCATCATCATGATCTCCATCATTGTGTCTTCTTGAAGTTGTCTCGTCATCTATTACTTCTACTGCTATGGCTAACGCTTTAGCAATAAAGTAAAGTAATTACATGACGTTTATGTTGACACGCAGGTCATAAATAAATAAAGACAACTCCTATGGCTCCTGCCGGTTGTCATACTCATCGACATGCAAGTCGTGATTCCTATTACAAGAACATGATCATCTCATACATCACATATATCATTCATCACATCCTTTGGCCATATCACATCACAAAACACTTGGTGCAAAAACAAGTTAGACGTCCTCTAATTGTTGTTGCAAGTTTTTACGTGGCTGCTATAGGTTTCTAGCAAGAACGTTTCTTACCTACGCCAAAACCACAACGTGAATTGCCAATTTCTATTTACCCTTCATAAGGACCCTGTTCATCGAATCCGATCCGACTAAAGTGGGAGAGACAGACACCCGCCAGCCACCTTATGCAACTAGTGCATGTCAGTCGGTGGAACCAGTCTCACGTAAGCGTACGTGTAAGGTCGGTCCAGGCCGCTTCATCCCACGATGCCGCCGAATCAATATAAGACTAGTAACGGCAAGCAAATTGACAATATCGACGCCCACAACTGCTTTGTGTTCTACTCGTGCATAGTAACTACGCATAGACCTAGCTCATGATGCCACTGTTGGGTAACATAGCAGAATTTTAAAATTTTCTACGCATCACCAAGATCAATCTATGGAGTCATCTAGCAACGAGGGAGAGAGGAGTGCATCTACATACCCATGTAGATCGCGAGCGGAAGCGTTCAAGAGAACGGGGTTGATGGAGTCGTACTCGTCGTGATCCAAATCACCGATGACCAAGTGCTGAACGGACAGCACCTCCGCGTTCAACACACGTATGGTTGGAAGACGTCTCCTCCTTCTTGATCCAGCAAGGGGGAAGGAGAGGTTGATGAAGATCCAGCAGCACGACGGCGTGGTGGTGGAAGCAACGGTGATCTCGGCAGGGCTTCGCCAAGCGCAGGGAGACGGAGGAGTGTCACGGGAGGGAGAGGGAGAGGCCAGGGGCTTGGGTGCGGCTGCCCTCCCTCCCCCCCCCCCACTATATATAGGGTTCCTAGGGGGCACCGGCCCTA